>NW_017671609.1:138790-211701 GCF_001879085.1 Nicotiana attenuata
GACCCCCCCCCCCCCCACCGGTAAACCCATTGAAATTATCGTGTCCCGATGGTCGGAGCTCAGTTGAGGATCCATACGGTCGCCGGACTTTTGACGGATCAACCGGAAACCAGCCGGTGGAGTGCCAGCTGTCACTGTTACTACTCGATTCGAAACATCTCATTCCATCTCTCTTCTAAAAATAAGCATTGTAGAAAATCAAGATTAACGGTGATCTGCAGCAAATCGTCACGTGGAAGCTTCAATCGGAAATCTAATCAGAGTGATGAACACGATGATGATTATATTGAAGCCGTTGTCCTCGTCTCAGGTCTTCAATCTTCACCTTTTGTATTTACCTTTCTGCCCCTGCGTCCGGTCTTTAGTTTGATATTATGTTGTATTTCTCATAATCCGATTTTCTCTGAAATTTTACTACTTATATCGAAAAGATCCGATTTTTCTCCTCTACAATATTGCTTGTTAACAAATGCAGCTATTGTTAAAAAAATCAAGTCATATTCTCTGAAATTGAGCTGCATTTTAGCTCACCTTCGTTATTTTAGTTGGTGACAATTGGTAAAAAAAAGTTGCTCGCCCAGTAACATTTGACGGTCCTTGTACTGATTAGTAAAAACCCGCTGTTACAGAATTAAAGAGACCTATAAACACTTAAATTTGTTAGAAAAGATGACTTGAGATGGGAAACCGTGCACTTTGATGGTAATTTGAGAAACTAAATCGATCAATCAATTAATTACATCTCCAATCCTGAATCAGTTGGGTCGGCTGTATGATTCCTATGTTTCCATTTTGGTTTAGTCAGGTCTTTTTCATTTTAATGCTTAATATTAATGTTTTTCTAAATCGCCTATATACCCTGTACAAATAACTAGTTCAATCCCGACTAGTTGGTATAGTGTATATGGATTTCTCTGCTGCCATTATGTTTCTTTTCTAAGTTGTGCAATAGTTTGGAGAGAATTTCGGTATTTTAGATAACTTCTCTCGATGTGATTTAGTTCTTCCTAGTCCTTTTCTATCACCTTTCGAAAGTCTATCCAGGACATGACCAGACCGAACTATCTCCGACTCTTTCTTTATTCTCTATGTGTGCTACTTGCAACCTTTGGTTAGATGTGATCATTTCTAATCTTGTCCAATATTGTATGACAGCACAGCTATTGTAATATCCATATTTCGATATTCATCCATCTTACTATCTGTATTTCAATATTCATCCATCTTAATATCCATATCAATATTCATTTGGTGGATATGATGGACCATAGGGGCTCAACATTCACTCTCAATATAATATTTCTGGTCTAACAACTGTTTAATAGAACTTATATTTCACTTTGTTAGGTCCCTTTTTATTGCATAGCGTTCCCTGGCACTTATCCATCTTGACCAACTTATTTTAATCTATGTACTTTGAGAAACTAATTGCTTAATACATTTCATCTGTAATCTGTCTTCTAATATTACTTATTATTTTCTTCCCTGCACGTGAGTCTAAGCATGTTTTACCAATGCTACAATGACTGTAGAGACTATGAGGCACTACCAAATGCGTATGCGTGGATTTCAAGAACCAAGATGGCACTCATCAGCTCACTTGGTTCCATTTTCTTTTCACACCAAGGATCCTATTGCTGATGCGTCATCTTTAGGGACAGGATTTCTTCGCCGTTTCCAGAATCCAACTATTTTTCTTAAGATTTCTTGTGATGGCGAATATGTCTTGCCAATTATTGTTGGTACGTGTTTTTAGATTTCTCCTTCTGTAAGCAGTTCTGTCGTACTGTTATGGATTAACTCCTGCTACTTCAGGAGAATATGCTGTCGAAAAACTTATAGATTCATTGCATGAGGAGGAGACGGGGGTAATGTTTTTAAGATTTTTGACTGTGGATTCTCTGATTTACTTCTCCTTTTCTTTCTTTTAACTTTTCTTTGAGATGCTGATGTTGGGCCTGCTGCAGGATTGGCCGGACCAATTCCAGCTTGTGAGGAATCTATTGCTGAAACTTGGCTATGAAGTATGTTAATACCATATTTATGTATCTCATCATATGCATCCCTTCTCAATCTTGATTCTGTTTTAATACATAATATCTCCAACTTGATTTTAGTCTTCACTTTTACCTAATTTGCTATCACATTCCCTGAACTTGAATCACCAGAAACTTTTGGTTCTCGGTTACATGTCATTCTAAATGTTAGTAATATTTGTTAATTTATGCATCCAGATGAAAGCTTTCATGATGCGACCGTTAACTGTTTCTGCGTTATCTTTTAGCTACCAGTTCATGGTATTAATATGCATTTACTAATTATCATGTAAAGTTCTTACTGATTGCTCTAACTTGTAACGTGCCAAGTTAGCAGGAGGCTCGGTTCCTTCTAGGTGTTTTGCAAGATTTAACACTTCATTTAATAGCTGATCACTTTAAAATTGGGCAATGATCAATGCATTTTTTTTATTGTTTGAAGTGCTGGTCTTTCTTTCTTAGTTTGGTGATATATCATTTTCAGGTTAAAATGGTGAAGATTACAGAAAGAGTGACTAACACTTATTTTGCCAGAATATTTTTCCACAAGGTATGTGAAAGTGCTTTTTAGGTAAATCCAAAACACTCCTACTTCTAGAGAAGATTTAATCTGAACTTAACTTTTTTGATAATACATAGCCAGGGGAAAAAGATATTATAAGTGTGGATGCTCGTCCTTCAGATGCCATTAATGTTGCCAGAAGATGCAAGGTATTGTTCTTATGAAAACTTTGAGATTCCAGTGTGATAATGTATATTGTTAAGTGTTTGCTAACATCCATTGAAAAATCGATGTCAATCATGGTATATCTGTTGAATAAAGTATGGGATTGATGTAAAATTAGCTTTCCTCCTGTTTTGCTCCAACTTATATAAAATACCAAAGTTGCTCTCTCATGTGAATTTTCTTGCCTTATCTGTTAAGTTTTCATGCCTCTCTGGTGCCCTCTCTCATGATTCCTTTAGTTACCAATACACTGCTTCATAAAAAATGCTCACGGTTGTAGAAAAAAATATGTCTCCTTACTGTTTCGTAGTATTTTAAGATGAAATCAAGAATAGCTTTATCGGCTTTCAACTTCTTTACGTCTAATAAAACAATTAACATGGATCTGAATTGTAGTTTTTGAGTTAACAATAACAAATTTGGTAAAGTTTTATGTGAATGATCAACTTCTTTTCAGTTTTAGCGAGCTGTAATGACCTTAACTATATTTTGAAAAACCATCATCTGTCTTAATTGAGTTTCTTCTGGTTTATGCAGGCACCAATATTTGTGAATAAGCACATTGTCTTGGCTGATGCAAAAAGAATAGTTCATGGAATGGAGCGATCTAGCAGAGTTAAGTCCACGTATGATGTATTATTAGATAGGTTGGTCGCTTTTCTCTCCTATTTGCATATCTTTGGACCTTTTCAATATTTAAGCTTGAGTCTGTCTGACGCAGTGCATCAGATGGCCCTGATTTACTTTCTGAAGAACTTAGTATGGTGAGAAGTATGAACTTAGCAGTGAATGAGGAGCGGTACAATGATGCAGGTATATCAAACTAAATGTGTGATTATTTATTGGAAATAACTGCTATAGTTTTCCTATACTTAATTTGTTGATATATCACCAAAAATTGTTTTCTGCTTCCTGCAGCTATGTGGAAGGACAAACTGATGAGGCTTCGTGAGTCAACGCACGAGCTCTAAATCTTCTCCAGGTATATCTGCCTACTGCTGAGGAAAGAGCTCTTAGATTTCTTTAATAGTCATGAAATGTGCAAATTTATATATTATTTGGATTATGGCTTTAGTATTCATCTGTCTCCTGAAAATTTGCATCATTCTACAAAGGAACATTTTTCATTATTCGCAGCTATTCATTGTAACTTTTTCTCCTTGTCCTGTTCAGAAATAAAATGTAAATATTCCTTACTGGATTACAACGATAAAGGATGGAAGCTTGCTGTATTTCAACTTTTCAACGTCATGCTAACAAAAGTTTCAAGGAATCAATAATCTACAGGGAAGTTCGAAAATTATTGTTGTGTATAGGTTCCCTTGTTGTAAAAAATCTTTGTCGTTGAAAAGTAAATGCCCTATTGGCCTAGCTAACAGCAACGATGCATCCTCTAGGTAAAAATGTATAGTTTGATTCTTGCTAAAGAGTATATCAAGTTATCAACTCTGTGAGAGTAGCATGTACAGTAAAGACGAAAATTTGATTGGCCCAAATCATCTCGTGTAACAGATGTTGCAAAGTTGGTACGACTGAAAAGCCTTGTGGTGATGTATTACCATGGCGAACAGATGGAGTCTTCCCTTTGCCTTTCTGATGGCTGGACCACTCCTAGATTGCTCTATTAGTTAAAAGAAGGGGGCTGGCTGTGCTGAACTGTATGGTGAGAGAGCTGGATTATGCTGAACTCTATGGTCGGAGGTGGCTATGCTTAAGTATATGGTGTGCATTGATTCATTCATGTTTACAGCCTCCAGATTATTAGAAGCATTATTAATGCCTCCATGAAATGATCGGTTGAATATTCTTTTGCATGCGTCTTTGAGTGATTTTGTCTGCTATCTTCTACCAACACAGGTATTGCTAACTCTTCCGTGAGACTTAAACAGATGGCAAGAATTTAGTTATTGTCGTCTTTGGTGGAATCTGAACCTTGGTTCCTAAGGTTTTTAGTCCTGCCCTTCGACCACTAGGCCTTCTCATTGTGAGTGAGATATAACCTAGCTTCACTGCTTGTTCACCCTAACTGCGCCTTTACCAACTCCAGTCTCTCAACGGAATGCCCATTGAGTAAACAAAACTCAGATGTTTTTCTGCTGTACATTTCTGGTCAACTTGATCTTCCCCCAACCATAGAAGTCCAGTGTGAGCTCAAGAAATCTCAAGCTAATGCAGTCGCAGAGAAACAAAATAAAATTCCTACTCTAAAATTTTAATTTTCATTTTTTGCGTGTTCAAATTAAATTATATAAATCTATCATGATTAAGTAATTTATATTAATTTATCATGATTAAGTGATAAATTGATGTTTGTGAGAGTATTAGTTAACTATGGACGGTGATAATGGTGTGTGTAAAGACATACTACTATGTATTTATTAGGTTAGATATAAACACCAAGTGTTTTTCTGTGCAAGGAAGATACATAGTGATAGGCTTGTTCTGTCTATCAGAAGCATCGAACAAGAAGTCGCTAAATTACTTTCGTTTTAGTAGCTAAAGTTAGCATCAGTTATCGAGCTTCATTGTGTATAAGTAAGTTCACGTTGGCAATAAATTGCAGGAATAGAAAACAGATGGTTTTGGTAGTGTATTAATTGTATACGCCCATTTAGTTAGAGTCTGTTTGGAAAGCCACCTTGTAATTGGAATTGGTGTAATTACTAGGGTAGTAATTACACAGCCTAGTAATTACACAATTGTGTAATTACGATAGCCTGTTTGTGTGTCATTGTGTAATTAATAATATTTAGTTTAGATACTTACAAAAACTAAATAAAATATACGTTTTGTAAGAACATCATGGAATTCATGTTTGATAAAATAAATTAATATCTATAAATATAGTGTCATAATATTATTCAAAATGTTTGACAAAACTAATCTACCAATTCTAACTAGAAAATGAACAACATGCAATGTGAGTCAATACTACAAAACAAGTAAATTGGAACGATGTAACACAATTTCAAAAATTCAAAAAAATAAAATAGTTTAACTTATGTCAAATTCCAACATAATAATAGTAAGTCCCACTGCAACTTAAGATAGGAAACATGATAAGTTTATAACCACATTTAACAACGAAGTTCCACTTTAATTGCATCACTCATTATATGCCATGTTTATTAATGACTCATTATTTCTAATATTAGGAGGTGTAGCTTCAAAAAATAGAATAATAAAATAAATAAAAAATAAAATATAAGCAATTACATGGAATCACAAGAAGTAAAGATAGAGAAATAAAAGATAAATAATGTACAAAGAAAATATATTTTAAAATTCAAAAGAAATTAAAAAGTAAAAATAAAATAAAAAAATTAAAATAATAAAAATAAAAAAGTTATAAAGAAAATAAATTAAAATAAAAACAAAAAGGAAAGAAACTAAAAAGCAACCTTGTAATTACACAGTGTAATTACCACCAATTCTCACCTTCCCCTTGAGAATTGTAGAGTGTAATTACGCCCCTCCAATTACCCCCAATTCCATGTTGACCAAGTAATTACTTGGCCAAACAAACATGCCAAACTGTGTAATTACACCCAATTACACCCAAATCTAATTCCAAGGTGACTTTCCATACAGACTCTTATTGTTGAGTGGATGGCGGAATTCATTAAGTATTTACAAAAGCCTAACGAAGTTTATTGAAACTTAAATTTCCACAAGAATACGTTGTGGGTTTTTTTTCTCCGCTTTTGTCATATACATCTATTTTTGAGGAGACAAGTAACTAGTCAGCTTTTAAAATCAAAATTTAATTAATAATTCTAAACGTTTAAATAGATAAACAAATTCAGATACCCATCTTTAACTACTACTATATACTACTTATTAATATAGCCCTTTTCCTCTCAAACTTTCACCAAGTACTGTATTATTTCAATCACTAACTACATGTACCAGTTCATTGTATTCACTCATAGTGGTATTTTCTTGTTGGTTCATTAAATTCAGTTCCTGACCTTTAAATGGGAAACGCTCAATAAGCTGCATTTCACTCCTGAATTCTTCATATATTATTACCAAATTTCTGGTGATTTTGGTATCATATACATTGAAATAATCGAAATTTTAGGCTGTAAAGGATTCTCTATCATTCTGCAGCGTCACATGTAGCTGGATACCTCAATTGATTCATCCAAAAATCCGAAATTTGGACAATAATATTGTTTCCTGCTGGTTGTCCGTACAATTATTACGTGCCTTTAATAACTTCGGCTATATTCTTTTCAAGTGGCGTCAATTTGCTAGAGCTTCCAGTTTTTTCTTTTTTCCTGCGCTAGAATATACTAGTTTGCTTTTAGAGAATTCATTATATTAGTAGTACTTTATAATTAACGGTATATTCATGTTAATTTTGTAAAACTGTTGAATACTCCTCTATCCAGTTTTATCTGTCACTTTTACTATTTTGAAAGTAAAACATTTTTATCATTGACCAAAAAAGAATAAAAAATCGTAAATCGGTAGATACTATATATATAAAAGGATCAACCCCTCACATAAAAATAATTTAAATATTTGTTGACATCGAAGATTGAAAATCTCCTGTGCCTAAAGTTTGGCGATTATTCTAATCCATTTATGTACGTACCAATTGCATGTATAGTGTTTGACTTGTACATCTAACTTTATCTTAATTTTTTGCATCAGTTAGCAAGTTTATCCATGAAACCAATAACAAGAAGAAATTATTGATTCATAACTGCTATATTACTACCATAATTTCTGTATGAAGAATGCGAAAAATACAAAGAAAATGGCTATATTAATCGCAGAATCCTAATTAAAGCAAATTTACCTACAGATACGCAATGGCGGAGGCAGGATTACCACGAAGGGGGTTCAAAAAAAAGTTAAAAAAATTGTAGCTAATGGTAATTGATCTTATGGCCTTAAAGAAGGGTTTGAACCCCCTTGACCACTAAGCTACACTTTTGGGCTATATTAAAAGAGTTCAAAACTTAATATATAGAGGTAAAAAATAGATCGATCAGCCCCTGCCCATACGTATGCCGCATGCGCACACAGAATTAGCTCGTTAATTTTTCCAAATAGCTAGGTCTACTTCTGATAAATCAAAAATCTCTAAAAAGGTAAAATATTCTTAAAGAAACGTGATTCATATTTTCTATTTGGCGTGTGGATGAACCGTGAACGAACGGGCCGGGTCACTGGGTTTCTGGAAGAACTAAGTTCCTACTAATTTGATTCTTTACTACGTCGGCTTTTTAGCTATATTAAAAAGGAATTTCAGATACTAAATGTGCCAATATAAAAAGAAAAGTAATCTATTTTATTATGCAAATGATCAAGGCGGAAAGTAAACAAAATCCAGTCTCTTTTGGATCCCCAAAAAAGTTAAGCAAAATAAATACAGTAATAAAAAACTAAAAACAGCACTACATTACAATTCAGAAATGTTATGGATAGACAAAAATTATTCAACCAAAGGTTGAACAATAGCAAGAAGAATGGCCTTTCTGTTCATGCAGAATTCCACCATTATGATGAGATGGGTAAGTTCTCTACCTTTAACCAAAAGTCTTCCGTTCGAACGGACGAGAAACTCTCCTATATTAGCAAGTGTTTTTCCTTAAATGAACCTTACACGACACGAATTAATTTGAATTTGTCGGGCCAACGGGCCGGTTTCTGAAACCGGATGGTAAAACCAATTAGAAAAAAGAAGAAATGACATATATATATATATACAAAGAGAAGAAAGAAAGGAGAGAGCATATATCAAATACTCTTGCGATATCTGTGCCAGAAAATGAGCATAATGACACATTTTCTAATGATGTATAATCTCGAACGTTGCTCTTTAATCATAGCATAACAACCTGAAGCTGCCTCAGATTTCTTCTTTCTATCAATAATCCTTGTAGCTGTGGCTGTTTTTCTGCTCTTAAATGATACAGCAACAACGTTATGATGATGATCTTTTGCATGCCTTGATGATGAAATTACACTTCTGTTATGGTGACATGCAGACGTAGAAACACATTGACCCATTTATTTGTATTCACGATACCAATATAATAACCAAATTCTATTTCCCAAAATTTGAACTCCTTTAAGAATTTAATTTGGGTGCCATCTCTGTGTCAAGCAAGAGCTGAGAAGAAAGAAGAGCAATTACTTGACCCCTATTTTGTGCCATCTTTTCAGCAAAATAAAAGTTTTTATATCGTCGCCTTTTTCTCTCGCTACATATATCTATATAATATTATTTATGTATGCGAAGTACTATAGGGTGTAGATTTTTTCAAATTATAAATACTAATCCACTTGTTGCGAGTACATTTTTTGTCGTTATCTCAAGCAATTATACATATATATATATATATATATATATATATTTATCCACAAGAAACTGTTTACTTACGAAAACAAGAAATTGGGTGGACCAGCATCGTCTGTTACTGACTGGATTGGGACAATTCAAATCTGTGTTTCATGACCTACATTTCTGGAATTTACCAGCTTCTAAGAAAAGGATATAAAAATTATTACAAAATTTACGGTCATAATTACCTGTGTACATTTTTCTATTACATTAGGGATGAGGGAATATGAACAGAAGGGAGACGGTGAGAATTGAACTCATATTTATTTTATGTGAGAGACTGCCTCGAATATATATCACTAGACACAGTAAGCTTTGAAATTGGACTAATAGACGGTTAAACAAAAGTATTTGTAAAAAATAAAAAAATAAAGATTGGAGAAAACCTCGGACAGTACTGTTTAGCTGGATCGTTGATGTTATTGATTTTCATGAGTTGTGTATGATTAAGCACAAATACATTAGCAATATTCTACCAGAAAGATGTCCTTTTTTTTGCGTAATGCAATTATGCATGTGTGAAGGACAAAAGGTTCTTTAAAGCTACTTGTATTTAGTGATTGGTGCAAATCTGGATGATCGATTATACAGTATATTTATATTTATTATGTTATTATGAGAAGTGATTAACAAAAATTTAGTCACTTAAATAAGTAGGTGGTTGGAGGACTAAGGTATGAATGATCAATATTCGGTAGTGTGTGGGCTATCATTCAGAAAGAAATATATTACACACAATACGTACTTTTCTTAAGACTATTCTTATAATCAAATAATTGGCTAGAAATAATGTGCCAAACATAATTAATTAGTACCTATTTTGCCACTTAACTCAAGATACAAATTAATATAGCACATAACCATGCCCCCATGTATATATTTTGAATACAAAAAGGTCTTAAATCTGTGAATACTGATATTTAGTACTGATCGATATTGCACGAATGGAATGTCAATTTTGTTTTTCGTCGGTTTACTTAATATTTTAACGAGAAAGTCATAATAATGATCGGGCAAAGATCATTTTTAGCATGCATCCGAAACTATTTTCATTCGGTAGCTGCAAAAGTGTATAAAATTTATATATTTTTCGTTATAACAACTATATTCAGCTATTATTTTGAAAGCGGCTATATAATGCCATTTTCCCTTAGTGATTTCCTTGTTGAAATAAAACTTTATTTTTGAAAAACTACTATATGTAAATAATCTGGCTTTGTATAGCCTTTTTAAAAATTTAAAGAAAAAGGATCGAGATATTGAAGGTATTCTATAAGATGAAATTTTTGTTGGGTTATATTTATTAAATTAAAGAGGTGTGAATGACAATGGTGGGAAAGGAAATGGAGGGACAATTCTGTGATTTGTAGCGCTGCTATCACAGAATAGTCATTCAGTTCTATCCTGGGAGGAATTAATCTGAAACCTTGGGCAACTGTGAGGGATTAATTTCCTTAAGGACACACATGAAACTTGTGGGCTCGAAATTTTTCTGTTTTTTTGTTTGTTAAACTAACGACTTATGCTTTTTCTATTTTTTGAACAAAGTTTACTAACAATTTTCATCTATAAAACATAATATGAAATTCGCGCAATTTAATTTGTTATAGCTATTGACGACCTTAATATTACGATATTACATGTTACATTTTAAAATTTTCATAAAATCCTTGGGAGAATGAGGAAATGGGCTTTTTTGGCCATTTATAATGTTGAAATTAAGAAAGTGTCCTTCTTAAATCGTTTATGTTAGACTCCATTATCGGAGTCAATAGAAAGAATTTGAAATGAAGAAAACCCTAAATCGGGAGAGAAGAGAGAAGAAAGATATTTTCTTATTTTTTATTCAATCTGTAATGTTCCAGATACATCTGAAGGTATATAGCCATTTACTCACTCACTTACATTTGGACTGGGTGGGGTACTATACAATTGGGCCCAGATAATAAAGAATGAAAAGTAGTAATACTACTAACTAATGGGCTGTGTATTGGAAGAATTAGGCAGCCCAACACCCCCCTCAAACTGGAGGGGGAAGCCACCCAAGCTTGCCAAGCAAATGGTAATGTAGAGGCCCTGCAAGAGACTTAGTTAAAATATCAGAGGTTGATCAACAATAGGAATATGGTTGAGAGAAATCAAACCAGGCTGCAAACAATCTCGAACAAAATGTCAGTCAATGTCAATATGCTCACTCTTTTCGTGGAAAACTGAGTTTTTGGCAATATGCAAGGCAGCCTGGCTGTCACAGAAGACCTGAATAGGAGAGGAGAAGACCAAGCCCAGGTCACCAAATAAACGAACCAGCCAAGAAACCTCAACTACAACTTTCCTCAAAGCTCTGTACTCAGTTCGGCAGAGGAAAGAGATATAGTAGGTTGCTTCTTGTATTTTCAAAAATAGGACACCTACCAAAACTAATAAAGAAACCAGTGATGGGCTTGCGAGACTGGGAACATGTAGCCCAATCAGAGTCAGGCCACAAGGGATGTATCAGAAGACCTTGATAAAAGAATACCATGTCCAGGATCATTTAACAAGTACCTAAGAACATGAAGAGCAGCTAACATATGGGGAACCAGAGGAGCCTGAAAAAATTGGCTCAAATGCTGGACAAAAAATACAATGTTAGGTCGAGTGTGCTGCAGAATTAGTTTTCCCACAAGTCTTCTGTAGAGGCTGGGATCAGTAAGGGCCTGGCCTATATCAGGAGTGAGCTTGACAGAAGACTCAAGAGGAGTAATAACAGGAGAGAAGTGATGAAAATTGACTTCATTTAAGAGGTCAGAGGCAAACTTGTATTGACTAACCAAATACCCTTGAGAAATCTTGAGTACCTCAAGACCCAAAAAATAATGGACAGACCCAGGTTCTTAATTTTGAACTGGGAGTTCAAGAAAGATTTCAAACTGTCAAGCTCAGCCACATCATCCCCATCAAGTAATATATCATCAATATAAATAGCAACGACAGTGAGAGAAGAAGGAGAAGACCTGGTGAAGAGTGAGTAATAATGCTTATTAGAATTGTAGCCTCTTGAGAGCAGAGCTTCAGACAGTTTAGAAAGCCACTCTCTAGAAGCTTGTTTGAGGCCATAAAGAGACGTGAGAAGCTTGCAAACCAAAGGAGAAGAACCAGAAGCCATCTGGAGACCAGATGGAAGCTTCATGTAAACCTCTTCATGAAGATCACCATGAAGAAATGCATTATTCACATCAAGTTGATACACAGTCCAGTCCCTCTAGGCAGCAAGGTAAAGAAGGCACTTGATGATGGTGAACTTAACAACAGGAGAAAAAGTCTCAGTATAGTCAATTCCCTCCTTTTGAGTGTCACCTCTAATGAGCAACCTGGCTTTGTATCTTTCAATGGAGCCATCAGACTTTTGTTTGATTTTATAAACCGATTTACATGGGATAGGCTTCTTCTGAGGAGGAAGTGGAACAATCTCCCAGGTATGATTTGCATCTAGAGCCTCAAATTCCTGTAGCATAGCCTCTTGCCAAGCAGGATGAGATGCAGCCTGCTGGTAAGAAAGAGGTTCTTGCATGTGCAACTCAGTAGGAGAAACCTTGGAGATGTCAAAAATACGTTTTGTACGCGCTGAAGAACAAACATAGTCCTTGAGGTAAGGAGGAGTGTGGCAGACCCTAGTAGACTTCCTAAGAGAAGGAGAAGATGCCAAAAGAAAGGGTGTATAAAAGTTAGATGAGGGGGTAGAAGAGGTGGAGTGGAGAGAATCAGATGCAGAGGAAGAGGAAGAAATAGGAGGAGAAGGAGGAGGAGAAGGTACTGAAGGAAAGACTGGAGGAGACGGAGGAGGAGTAGATGAGGAAGATACACTGTCCACAAAAGGACAGGAGGAAAGGGCTGTGCAGGTGGAGAGGAAGAAGAATAAGGGATGATGTGCTCATGAAATACCACATCTCTAGAATAGAAGATGGAATGATTGGTGAGATTAAGTAGTTTATATCCCTTTTTACCACAAGGATAGCCTAAAAATACACATTTGATTGTCCTAGACTAAAATTTATCCCTGCCAGGCTTGGGGGTAGTAGCATAGCATAGGCAGCCAAATGATTTGAGGTGATCATAATAGGGGGAAACACCATGAAGTCTTTGGAAAGAGAGATGTTGCCTAGGACAGAAGAGGGCATCCTATTTATTATGTAAGTTGCAGACAATACATATTCACCCCAATATTTAACAGAAAGATGAGATTGGAAGAGCAGGGCTCTAGAAGTTTCCAAAAGATGTTTGTGTTTTCTTTCAACTACCCCATTCTGTTGTGGGGTGTGAGGAATAGTAGTTTGGTGAAGGATCCCATTTTCAGAGAAGAAGACTTTTGCTTCAGAACTCCCACCCAATTCAAAAGCATTGTCAGCTCTGAAAGTTTGAATAGAAGAATGGAAATGAGTTTGGACCATTTTGGCGAAAGCTTTAATGATTGTAAAGGCATTGCTTTTACATGATAATAAGTGGATCCATATTACTCTAGAAAAATCATCGAAAATGGTGAGAAAGTATCTAAAACCATTTTATGTCTTGGTGTGGTAAGGACCCCAGAGATCTAGGTAAACCAGTTGGAAAGGGGAAGTAGATTTGATATGACTTTCAGGAAAAAGAAGTCTTTGATGTCTGGCCATATGGCAAATAGAACAGGAGAAAGACTGTTTAGAGGGAATTATGTCAGATAAAACTGAAATTGATTTCATCTTATGAAAAGGCATGTGACCTAATCTTTGATGCCAAAACAATTCCATTTTATTAACATTGGTGGAAGAAGTATAAGAGGGACTAGGGAAGGGGATAACAGAATTAGAAACAGTACATGTATTAGAAACATTACATGCATTACCAGATGGAGTGACAGAAACAAAAGATGAACATTCAGGCATGTCAGGGAGCAGAAAATACAACCCATGAGAAGCTCTACCAATTTTCAGTGGCCTCTTCAGAGAAAGACCCTGTAGAAAACAAGAATGACTGCTAAATAATGCCAAGCATTGTAATTGAGAAAGAAGTTAATATACAAAAATAAGATTGAATTGGAAAGAAGGAACCAACTGTACATTGTGCAAGATAATGTCTATTCTAAGTTGTAATGACCCAGTAGAGATTACTTTAACGTTATAACCATTTGGTAGAGTTATTAAGTAAGGCTTAGGTAAAGTTTGTAAGTTGTGTAAGAATTGTTTATTAGAGGCCTGAATCCAATATCCAAGGTATCTTTCCAAACTGAACAGACAGACATTGAACTGCAAAATTAAATACAGGTAGGTGACACACACCTACAAAGTTGGCATAGGCAACATTGTCACCAGAAGTGGAAGGATGATTGTAAGGGGAGATGTGAGCATGTTGAAACAGAGACATGAGGTGCCGATACTGCTCTTTGCTAAAACCATAAGGTGTGGGTTCATTTGGGTTGACTGGAGGACCCACTTGAGCAGCATTATCTTCCACTTGTGCACAAGAAGCAGACCTCTTGTTCTTGGTGAACTTGAAGTCAATGGAAAAACCATGAAGCTTATAACATTTGTCTACTGTGTGCCCAGGTTTCTTGCAGTATTTGCAAGAAACGGAAGAAGATTTCCTTGTTTGATCAAAGTTGATCCTTTGATTGAAAGGATTTGCATTATGTTGGTGGTTCGCAGGAAAATCGAAATTAGATGAAGTAGCAGAAAAAGAAGTTGAATCACCAGAGAAACCCAAATTTGGAGGCTGATTTTCTTTTTGACTTTCAACATGTTGAAGTAAAGAATATGCTTTACTTATTGAAAGAAGTGGAGACATAAGCACGATACTACTCTTAATAGTGGAGTAGGACTCATTTAGTCCACTTAGGAATTAAAAAAGGTGTTGGTCTTTAATAAATTTGGTTAATGCTCCATAAGAGCAGGTAGGACCAATATAAGTAGAGTTCAATTCATTCCATAAAGCCCCATTTCTGGTAAAATAAGTGGCAATATCAGAAGACCTTTGGGAGGTAGAACTGATTTCCCTATAGATTTGAATGTATTTGGATCCATTGGATTGCCCAAACCTCTCATTTATGTCACTTTACACTTCTCTAGCAATGTTGAGACACATAACACTCACTTCTATCTCCCTAGTTAATGAATTGGTGATCCAAGCCTTCACCATATCATTACATCGTTCCTAGAAGAGATAATAGGGAGAATTAGGTGGAGGGTTGATCTACTTTACCAATCACTATTCCTAATTTGTTCTTAGCAGACAAGGAGGTAAGCATACTACTACGCCAATGGACAAAACTAGTTCCATTGAAAGGTATAGCAACTAACTGACTTCCAGGGCCATTGGAGGGATGCACATAGAAAGGGTGATACGAGTTCAAAGTGAACTCGACAAAATCATCAGCAGTAGATGAGGGACTCCCCATACTCAGACACAATGACAAACTTCTAAGCTAACAGGCCGTAGGTCAACAAAAATACAGTAGAAGCCCAAATTTCAAAAGCAGAACAAACCCTAATTTCACATAGGATTTCACATGCAAATGAGAGAATAGAGTCTTTACCCTCATTCTTCGCACACCTGAAGAAGCTAAGGTCTTCTAATAGCAGGAATAGACGAAAAACTTCAAAGAAATTTCCATATCGTTCCGACGCAAAAGTCTTCGTTCAGAACGAAAATCAGCGAACCAAACTTGTTGGTTAACATCAGACGATAGCTCTGAGCAAGACAAATCAATTGCAGCACTCTGATACCATGTTAGACTCCATTATCGGAGTCAATCGAGAGTAATTTAAAATGAAACAAACCCTAAATCGGGAGAGAAGACATAAGTAAGATATTTTCTTATTTTTTATTCAATCTGTAATGTTCCAGATACATCTGAAGGTATATAGGCATTTACTCACTTACTTACATTTGGACTAGGTCGGGTACTATACAATTGGGCCCAGATAATAAAGAATAAAAAATAGTAATACTACTAACTAATGGGAAAAAAATAGAAAAAAATTAAGTAATGTAACCAACCTGTTAGGGATTCGTGAAAATAGAACGCGCCTCACGCACGGAATGTAAAAACCCTATCAGAACCTAGGCCGCTAATTTGAACCACGCTCCACCACATAGAGCCGTCGGACGACAATAATCCGACACGTGTAGACCATTAGAAGGACCCCAAAGCTAGTACGAGTCAGACACCAGGACGAATTCCAAAGAAACTCTCATATGCTAACACCATCACCAACACTTCAAACTCCATACGAACCCCAACTAGGAAAGAGCAGGAAACAATGGTTGCGAGAAGAACCACACATAATGGCATGCCAACGGTAATCTTCAAGACCAGGGATTACTATGGAATCATGGTTGAAGAATGAACGATTGTGGGGAGATTTTTGAAGATTCGTCCCCAAATTGAAAAAATTAGGTCGAGATTCCTTGAGCGATTTCCATTTAAGGGCTCAGTCAAAATCGGAGTGTTTGATAACAATAATGTCTTCCTAGGCTATACAAATGATGAGGACTATAACATGGTATGGTATAGAAGATCCGTTGATATTGAGGGAAACCAAATGTGGCTCCAGAAATGGAGTCTCGATTTCAAACCAGAGGAGGACATGCCAATAGTTCCGATGTGGGTTAACCTACCGAGGCTACCTTTCCATCTACATATTTGGCATAATGTGAAACAAATTGTAAGTGAAGCAGGTACTCCACTGGAAATGGATATAGCTACAAGAGCGAAAACTAGACCTAGTATGGCTAAGGTGAGACTAGAAGTTGATCTACTCAAGCCTTTGCTTACTAGCGTTTTGGTAGGGGATGAAGATGATGGCTTTCCTCTGAAAGGATTTGAGCAGAAATTAGAGTATGAAAATGTTCCAAAATATTGCAAACATTCTAAGAAGTTGGGACACTCAATGATGAATTGTCGAGTCTTGGAGCGAAGGAGAGCAAATGAGAATAAGAAAATTGAGACTAAAGGCAGTGAAACAACTACAATGGGAACACACGTAGGTAGAGAAAAAACAACTGAGACTGAATTGATCAAGGCACAGCAGGGTACGCAAGACATAAGGAAGAAGGTAAATAATAAGGACAAGAATGAATGTAACAAAGCCAATGAGAAGGAGGAGGCCAATGTATCTGTGAATAAGAGAACAAAGCAAAAGAAACGCAAGAAGCCTAAGAAAATACCAAAGAAGCAAAGCGAAGTGATTTTTAAATCAACCAAAAAGAGGACGAAGATCAAGGAGAGAGTTCTACAAGTGCCAATCCAAAGTTTTAATGAAGATGCTGCTGATCTGAATGAAAATGTGGCAAGCTCAAATGCTGAGGTACAAGAGGTGCAACAACAGTGAGTTAACTCATCAAGGGAGAATGACAATAAATATGATACTACAAGCTATACATCACAAAGTAGGAGACCACAAAACACAGAAGAAGATGGAGCACAACTGAAGAAGCAGAATGATAACATACAAAGGGTGGAGGAAACAATATTGGAGTCATCCAGTTGTCACGACCCAAATTTCATTATAGGTCGTGATGGCGCCCAACACCATTGTTAGGAAAGCCAACTCTAATCAACTAGTGAGTTCTCATTTATTTTAATAAACAATCGCAACATTTACTTAACTTGAATTTAAAACTGTCGATAAATAGCGAATTTATAAAGTAACTGAACGGGAATGACTAAAGGAAATCATAATTATAGGAATACAACCCAAAAATAATAGTCTACTAATGTGTGTGCCAGGATCTAGTGTCACAAGTACGAGGGCAACTAGTAGAATGTACAAAAATATAACTATCCTACTGCCTGAAATAGAATAGACAGTAATAACAAAAGGAGAGACTCCGGCATGCTGCTGAACGACTCAGAAGGGGCAGCTCACCGTGAAATCTTGATCAAGTATCAGGGATGCGTGCCGGACGGGTAGCTAGATGCACCTGCCTCAGATCCTGTACAATTAAGTACAGAAGCGTAGTATGAGTACATAAACAATATGTACCCAGTAAGTATCCAGTCTAACCTCGAAGAAGTAGTGACGAGGGATCGACTTGACACTTACTAGGGTCAATAATAATATAATTTAAGTGTTATGCTAAGCATGAATATCATGAATAATAATGACAGTTTAAGATCATGGAGAAGTGAGATATTCTTTCACAAACAACATGTCAAGTTTTAGTCATATCATGTAACAACTTACATTTCAAGCATTTAAGCAGTGTAAATCACGGAAAGTTCCAAATAAATAACATGCGCACATTATGCCGAGGTCGTACGGCCCGGTCCAACATAATATTAAATTGTGCACTGCTAGAGGGTCGAATGGCGCGAACCATAGATGCATCTATTTACTACCGAGGCGCTCGGCCCTATCCACAAATAACAATTTATTATCAAGGAAGCACACATTTCTCATTTATAGTCAAGTAATTCATACAAATTCTCAAGTAAGTGAGTGTAGTTGTCTATATTTGTTTTACCAATTTCCAGCATGACTTAAGTGATCTTAGTAGTAAGTAAAGACGCAAGCATTTCAAGTATATCATGATACGAGTCCTAAACTACCCGGACAATTAGCATAATAGTAGCTACGTACGGACTCTCGTCACCATCTACGTACGTAGCCTCAATAGATAGTTACCTACATTTATTTAATTCACCTATAGGGTTAATTCCTCTTACAAGGTTAGAAAGGAGACTTACCTTGCCCCAAAGCTTACTTCTAAATTTAAGAACGCGCTCAAACCCTCGAATCGGAGCCGAACGATCCAAAACTATCCAAATGGGGTAAGGACTAGTCAATACATGCTCAAGAGTTCATATTCTAATTATTGAAATAATTTCCCAACCCTAAATGCAAGGTTCCTAAAATTCATCCCCGGGCCCACGTGCCCGGACTCCAGAAATTTTCGAAGAAAGTTGTTACCCATAACATAAGGATCAAGAATATATGATTTTTACTTCATTCCATAACGAATTTCGTGATTAAATCTTGTCTTTATCAAAAACCTAGGTTTTACTCTAATCCCATGATTTTCACTAATCTTTACATGTTAATCTACCCAAAATCCCAGTATTTAACTCATATATTGTAGGAATTACTTACCTCCAAAAGCTTGGTGAAAACCCCCTCTCAAGAAACTCAAAAATCGCCCAACAATGGTGTGAAATGAGCCAAAAATGTCTAAGGCCCGCATTAAATGAAGGCTACTGCCTTCAGTGATTTCTGCATCTGCGGTACTCGGCCGCACCTGCGCCTACCGCATTTGCGGAAAACGGTCTACTTCTGTGGAACTTCACTAGGCCGGCTGGGCCGCTTCTGCAGAAGGCCATCCGCTTCTGCGGTTCCGCTTCTGCGAAGAAAGGGCCGCATCTGCGAAAAAAGGCCGCATCTGCGGTTTCTGGGCTGGACACCCTTGGCTGCATCTGTGAGTCAAGGCCCGCACCTGCGAGCTCGCATCTGCGGCAGACCAACCACAGGTGCGGTTATGACAGAAGCTGGGCATTCAGCTCCTTCTCAAATTTTCAACTTAGCTCGAGCCTCGTCTGATTGACTCTCGGGGCCCCCGGGGCCCCGCCCGAACATTCCGACAAGTTTGGAATCATAAAATGGACTCGCTCGAACCCTTGGAACGCCCAAAACAACATTAAAACTAAGAATCACACCCTAAAACCAATTGAATCGAACTTATGAACTTCAAGTTCTTCAATCTACTTTCAATGTGCCGAAATGTACTTATATTACTCTGAATGATACCAGATTTTGCGTGCAAGTCTTAAATGGCATTAGGGAACTATTATCGGTCTCGGAATCCTGTTCGGACCTCGATATCACAAAAACCCGCTCCAAACCAAATTTAAAGAACTTCAAAATCCTTAAGGAATCAACTTTCACTATTAGGCGCCAAAACGCTCCAGGGTCATCCAAAACCCGATCCAGACATACGCCCAAGTCCGAAATCATCATGCGAACCTATTGGAACCTTCGAATCCCGATTTCGAGGTCATTTACTCGAAGTGTTGACCGAAGTCAAACTTGGACTTTTAAGCCAACCTTAAGGAACCAAGCCGGTTTCAACCCAAACTCTTCCAAATCCGAACCAACCATCCCCGCAAGATATAAATCAGTAAAAGCAAGTGCGGAAAGTCTTATTTAGGGGAACGGGATTTTAGAAAGCAAAACAACCAGTCGGGTCGTTACACCAGTATTGACACAGAAATTCGAAACCCAAAAGGAATCAATCTAGTGGTGGAGCTGAATGGGGGATACATTATGCTACAAGAAAGAGACAAAGAAGTGGAAAAAGAAGTACTAGACAGTGTGGGAGATTCAACTACAATAGAAAAATAAGCAGAAGAAGATTCGGATGATCCGGATTACAAAATGACTGGAAGCTCAAATAAAGAAGATTGGTCGCTGATAGGTAGAGGAGGAAGTCAACAGAGGAAGGAAGGTAGAAGAAGAAGAAACAAAGATACAACTGCCCCTAAAGAGAGGAAGGGGGTAACAAAACTATCATAATTTATTTTTATGATAAGTGCGATCTTTTGGAATATTAGAGGAGTTAGGTCTAAAAGGGCCATACATAGATTGAAACATCTAATTATTATCAACAAAGTAGAATTTGTATCCATCATGGAGCCTTTTGTTCGGAAAGAAAAGATTGAAGGATACAGGAACTTCTTGGGATTCCATCAATGTATCTCGAATGACAATGGCAAAATATGGTGTTTTTGGATAACAAACTGTCAAACAACTGTTATAACAAATGAAGGGCAACAAATAACAATGAACATCAGGGATAGAAGGGATGACAACAGAGTTTTTGTTTCTACTTTTTATGCTAAGTGTACTTCTTCCTGAAAGAAGTGAACTTTGGCATAACCTAGAAAGGGTGAGTATAGTGGTGAAGGGCCCATGGTGCGTGGGAGGGAATTTCAACTCAATATTAGATACATATGAGAAATTGGGAGGCAGGCCTTATAGAATCAACAGAAGCATTGATTTCTCAAATTGTATGAACAACTGTGAGTTAACAAATGCTAGCTATGTAGGGATGAAATTTACATGGTGTAATAACAGAAGACCTTCAAAGAGAATCTGGAAGAGGCTGGATAGGATCATGATTAATGACCTATGGCTACAAAAATTTTAGAACAATAGTGTGAGACATCTTGTGAGAACAGGTTCTGATCATAGACCTCTTCTCATGAAATGTTCTAACAATCAACAGGAACCTATCAAGTACTTTAGGTTCATGGATTTTTGGGCAGATCAGAATGGCTTCCAGGAGATGGTTCAGGAAGCATGGAATATGTAGATTACAGGCAATCCAATGTGAAGATTATAACAGAAATTGAAGACACTCAGCAAGAAACTAAGTGTATGGTCAAGAGAAGTGATAGGTGATATGCATTTGAAGGTTATAGAATGGGAAACAAAAGTGCAGATATTGGAGGAGCAACAGTTAATTAATAATGATGATCGGACATGACAAGAACTTAATAAGATACATGCAGAATACGTTAGATGGTTGTCCATGCAAGAATCAATGTTCTAGGGGTGTGCATTCGAATCGGTTTATCGATAAATCGAATCGATTATTTGTTATCGGTTTATCGATATCGGTTTATCGATTTCGATTTCTATTTCGAAATTTTCCTTATCGAGTTATAGATTTCGATTTTGATTTTATCCTCTTCGGTTATCGGTTTATCGATAAACCGATAAGATATAGAAGCAACTCCAGTAAATCAAGAACCAGTTGTTGATAATTCTCTAGCTGCCATGGCTACCAAAGCTGATGATTCTAAAGCTCTCGCCACTGTTCCTCCACCAAAGACCGATTCGTCAACAAAGAAGAGTTCAAAGGGATCCCTCGATAGAGACATTGCTCTCGCGCACCTTGAAATAGAGAAAAGGAATTCTTATATCAAGGCATGGGAAGAAAGTGAAAAAAGCAAGGTGGAAAACAAGGCCCAAAAGAAACTCTCTGCAGTTGGGACATGGGAGAACACCAAGAAAGCAAATCTTGAAGCTAAACTGAAGAAACTTGAGGAACATCTAGAGGAAAAGAAAGCAGAATATGCAGAGAAGATTAAAAATAGAGTAGACGCAGTTCACAAGGAGGCTGACGAAAAGAGAGCTATGGTTGAAGCCAGAAAGGGAGATAAACTTATTAAAGCAGATGAGATGGCTGCCAAGTATCGTTCCACCGGACAAGCCCCTAAGAAGTTTCTTGGATGCCTTGGATGTTAAAGCTGTGAAATGTTTCTTTCTCCTTTGTAAATTTTCATGCTTGTTGCTCTTTATTGGGTGTTTCAAACAAGTCGAGTTTCCTATTTGTGTATGAAAAACACTCATGAAATTTTTTAAGTGTCATGATGATGATAACTCCACTTCAGATGTTTCTATTAATACTTATGAAAATTTTTGGAGTTCCTCTGGAAAAAAAAATAAACCGATAAGATATACTAAAAAGACAAACATACCGTTGGAGTATTGGTGGAATACATTTGATCCCTTACTTAAGTTTCGTTGCATGTGCTTGTTGACACAATTTTTATGTTATAAACGGTGTTCGTCTTATTTTAGCTTCTTTTTGTCCATATTAGTTAGGCGTGTTTATAGCGATATACTTTCCGTGGAATCCCGCAAATTTTCTTATTGGTGTAATCGATAACATAATCGATAAGCCCCAAAAATTGATAAATTGAAATCGAAAAAATCGAAACCTTATTGAAACGATAACGATAAACATATGTACAAATCGATAATCGATAAGTAATTATCGATAAGGGTCAAAATCGAATCGATAAATCGAATGCACACCCCTACAATATTCAGACAAAAGGCGCAACTGAAATGGTTTGAAGTTGGAGACTACAACAGCAAATACATTCATAGTGTGATAAGGGATAGGAGGAGGAGAATGCAACTGAACAAAATCAAGAATCATAGAGGAAACTGGATCCAAGGAGATGAAAAGATTTCTAAAGCTGCCATCGGACACTTTAAGAATCTCTTCAACCTTAGTCTTAAGGAAAGTAGGAGGATATTGGATTACATCCCTACATTGGTGACATAAGCAGACAATGAGTGTTTGACCTCAATTCCTGAAGCGGTTGAAGTTAGAGAAGCTGTATTTAATATGTGGCCTAATAGCTCAACAGGGCTAGATGGATTCAGTGGAGTGTTCTATCAGAAATGTTGGAAAATTATAAAGGAAGATGTCACATATTTTGTGAGATATTTCTTCACTGGAGGCAATATCACCAAGTACTTTAATCACACATGCTTTGCTTTGATTCCTAAAATAGATTCACTTTCTAGTTTCTCAGAAATGAGACCTATAAGTCTGTCCAATTTCTCTTTTAAAATAATATCCAAGATTCTATCCATGAGATTAAATCCTATGCTCCCTGCTATGATATGAGAGAATCAAAGTGGATTTATAAAGGGTAGGTCCATCACTGAAAATGTGCTAATGGCATAGGAAATTATTAAAGGAATAGCTCTGCCCAACAAAGGTGGTAATATGGTTATAAAACTGGATATGGCAAAGGCTTACGACAGACTGTCGTAGCCTTTTCTTACTTCTGTACTAAGAATATTTGGGTTCAATGAAGTGTGGATAGGTATGATATGGAGATTGGTTTCAGATGTATGGTACTCAATCATTATAAATGGAACTAGAAAGGGCTTCTTCACATTGTCACAAGGACTCAAGCAAGGCGACCCGCTATCTCCTTCATTATTTGTATTGGCTGCTGAGGTTCTCTCTAGAATGCTTAATAACCTTCAACATGAAAGTAACTTTACTCCTTTCTCCATGAGTTCTAGGGTTCCTCAGGTGAGTCATCTGTCCTATGCAGATGACATTGTGATCTTTACAGCTGGTTGTTCTAAATCAGTCAGAATGGTCATGAAAGTGGTCAATAAATACGAGGCAGCATCAGGACAGTTGGTCAACCAAGACAAAAGTTTCTTCTTAACAGATCCTAAGGCATCACCATCCAGAATAAACAGAATGAGAAATGCTACAGGATTCTTGAATGAAGAATTCCCTTTTGTTTATCTGGGATGTCCTATATTTGTGGGAAGGAAGAGGATAGTCTACTTTGATGGCTTAGTTTCTAAGATATCAAAAAGGCTCAATGGATGGTAAGGGAATATGCTGTCACATGGAGGAAAACGAATTTTAGTTAAACATGTTTTACAAGCAATTCCAACATACACACTTGCAGCTATGAATCCGCCAAAGGCTACTTAGAAAAAATTGGAAAGATACTTTGCTAATTTCTTCTGGGAAGCTACCAATGAAAAGTCCAAATACCATTGCAGCTCTTGGGGGAACTTGTGCAATCCTAAAGAGGATGGAGGTATTGGTATCAGATGTCTGCAAGAAATTGGAGACACATTCACAATCAAGAGATGGTGGAATTTCAGAACGTAACAAAACCTATGGACTAACTTTCTTAGAGCAAAATACTGCTCTAAAGGACATCCAATGGCACTTAAGGGAGCAACCAAAAAAATCACACATATGGAGAGATATGATAAAGATGAGACGGAAAGCAGAAACTAACATATGTTGGATGATTAACAGAGGAGATTGTAGCTTTTTCTAGGACAATTGGACTGGTAAAGGACCTTTGGCCAACACATATCCAATAAACTCTAGATCTGCCAAGCCAACAGTCAAGGAGTTCATTCAAAATGGAAGATGGAACCTACAGAAATTGAGGGAAGCACTTCCAGACAATTTGGTTCAACATGAACAAAAAGTAAATATTGGAGATCAAACCAAGGAAGACTATGCAATATGGGAACCTGCAGCAGATGGAAATTTCACCAATACTTCAGCTTGGCAGATCACTAGAAGAAGGAGACCTATAAATTTCATGCTCTCAAAGGTTTGGAACAGGAATATCCCTGTTAAGATCTCATTCTTAGCCTGGAGATTATTCCAAAAGAAGCTTCTTTTTCAGGAAATGTTGCTTAGATTTGGAAATCAAATGATATCAAGGTGTGTATGTTGTTTAGTTCCTGAATGTGATACTATACATCATACATTTGTAGAAAGTCAGCCTGTTGTTCACCTTTGGAGAAAATTTGGTGATCCATTGGAGGTTAATGTTCAAGGGAACACTGTTAGCAGCTTAATAGCTCAATAGTGGGGTGTTAGGCCAAAAAATGATGTTCACAAATACCTCTTACAGATTACCCCTATTGTAATTGTATGGGAATTGTGGAAAAGTTAGTGCGCGTATAAATATGGGACTTAGAAGAAATTTGTGAATAGTAACATGAAGCACAATATTTATTGGAATATCAAAGCAGCGTTGGGGATTACATTCCCCAATTGTGCAATAACTTGGCCTTGGGGAAAGCTCCGTGAAGACATCGAGAAGGTCAAACATGTACAAAAAATTTTCCCTGTTATTTGGAAGCTGCCGGAACAAGGGAATGTCAAAATGAATACTCATGGAAGCTACATGGAAGGAAAAAGCAAAGCAGGAATAGGTGGCATCTTAAGAAATGCAGCTGGAGATCTCATTGCGACATTCTCTATACCTGTACATTGTAGCAGCAACAACATGACTGAAGCATTGACGTCAAAAGTTGGGATTTAGTTATGTCTGAGCCAAGGTTTTAATACTTTTGAACTACAATTAGATTCTATGCTGATTATGGATATGTTGCAAAACAAGAAAACGTATAATGCTAAGATGAGGAAGATCATTGAGGAAACAACACAGATTTTAGATCAAGATCGAGTAAGGATCTCACACTGTTACAGGGAAACAAATCAAGTAGCTGCCTTGGCGAAGCACGCTACAACATTGGAGAATGCTAACTTCTTTGATAGCTTCTAGCAACTACCTGGAGGAGCAAAGGGACCCTTCCAACTTGATAAATGGCAATTACCAAGTTTTAGAAGCAGATATGATAAGTCTAATTTCTTTGTAAGTTGAATGTAACTACTACTCTGATTATGTGAGTCATTTTGTTCATAGGCTCCCTATTTTTTGAAGAATGGTCTGGTACACCATTCTTGTGTTGTATTTAGTTGTAACTCAGAGGTTTTGGTCTAGTCCCGCTCTTTTTACATGATATATACATCACCTACCCTGCAACACGCCGGGTAGCAAAAAAAAACTAACTAATGGGCTGTGTATCGGAAGAATTAGACAGCCCAAAAGTTTATGTGTAAAAAACATAAGAATTTTTACCTCCTATAACAAAGGTTGATACCCTATTTATTATAAATGAATACCCTTTAAAAAAATTATATTCCATAGCTACCTTTTGATTTTTATAGCCAAATATCTATTTATGGTCAACTCTTACCCTTAAGCCATAAAATACGCTTTGTATTATTTTTCTCTCTCATTCTTTCAGATTTTTCTCCACCCTCTCTCTCTCTCAACGCCAGTCTTTCTCCATGAATACAACCACGATTCTCCATTGATTCATCTCCATTCTCTCGTGAAATTTTCATTGTCAGGCTGGGGCTCTGAATCAATGTCGAAATCAAGCCCTAGAGAGAAAGTTGGAGGTTCGAAATCTGCTATTGAAAGGTAAATTGAGAAAATTGTTTGAGGGGTTGTATATTTGAAATATGAATTGGAGGGATTTGCAATAAATTACAGTAAAATTTTGGGGGAATTTCTTTCGTTTTTGCGCCAAATTTTGAGAGTTTCGAGTCTGAATCGCGACCCTCTTGACGAGACGACATTAGGTTTGTTCTTGAACAAATACGACGGAGTTTGGGGCTGAGCAACTTGAAGAGTCTGTTACCTTTTTTTTCCATTGTATTTCATTGTATCTCGCTGTATTCTATGTATTTCATTATATTTTAATGTATCTCGCTGTATTCCATGTATTTCATTGTATTCACTGTCTCGCTATATTCCATGAATGTGTTTATATGTTTATTAATTAATATAATTTATGTATTCAGATGTATATATGTATTCAAATGTATCTGCAGTGTGTATTCATATATTTTTGCACTATAAATGACCTGCTATATTTCATGTATTCAATGTATTTTTATGTATTTAACTGTATTCAATGTAATTATATAATTTTAGTATATAAATTCATTTGTAAAGATACCACTAGAAAATATTTTAGTAAAGATACCACTAAAAAAAGAAAGGATGGATTGAATCTCCGAAGATTGCTCTGTTTTTAGGGTGTTTTTCGGTTGAGAATCTTTTTTATAACTGGAAATACAAATTTTGTGTGTTATAATTGAGTTTGTTGAGTTATATTAGGAGTCTACTGTCTTAATTGATTCACTTTTCGTTTAAAAACAGCCGAATAGACCACGATTTACGCTATTTATGTTACTGTATTCACAAATACATATCGTGAATACAGTCGAATACAATAATTGTGCAGCTGTACTACCCTGTTTCACGCCGAGTTTTGCTACTGTATTCATGAATACAGTAGCTTAAATACATCGAATAAACTCTAAAAAAAACTGAAAACATAGCTATAGGAAGTAATATAGTAAATGGTAGCTACAACTAGCTAATGACCACTAAACAATAGTGGTTTGTGAAAATTTCTCTAAATATCTCTTATGTGTAAAAGTAGATCTCTCATATGTAAAAAAGAAGATAGAGTCATAAAACTAAAAAAACAAGTTTGTAAATTCCTATAAATCTATTAGCGTTATAAGACGTCCTTTTATGCCATCAAAATTCAAAGGTACATAGAAAGCTAATGCTGAACTGAGAGCTTTCCCGTGGCCTCTTTTATCGTCACTCACCTTTCTCAATGTTACTGTGCTTCAATGATATATTAAACAAAATGAAGGTGTAATTCTTTTAAATATATTGAATATTAACTTTTGATGTCATTTTTTTCCATTTTAACCAATTTGGTTCTTAAGAGAGAAATTTAGAGACAAGAAAATTAGTAATTCATACTGCTTCTTGTTTATGTATTTCGGTTGATGAAGAGTTAACATCAGGTGGATTCGGAAGTCCTCTCATTTGATTGCTACTCCCTCCGGTTCAAAATAAGTGATTTTTTGGCCTTTTTTTAGTGGTCCAAAATAAGTGATTTTTCCAGATTTCAAGAATGAATTAATTATTTTTTTCCTACATTGTCCTTGGAGTAAATAGTGTTGGAGTATGTGTTAGGAGTGTTTATGTGAGATAGTAAAGGTCAATATGGTCAATTTCATTGCTAATTAATGCTAAAAGATGAATTTCTTAATCTGTGTGAAAACATCCAAAAAATCACTTATTTTGGACTGGAGGAAGTAATTAACAAACAAATTTTGAAATTCTATACGTAGAATCTAGGAATTCAACCGTTTGCTTTCTCCATTTATTTCTTATGTGGGATTCTCTCATATTTGAGCCTCAAATTTTGGATGTATATTGATGCATCATCAGGTCAGTGCCATAAAGGCCTATATCAGATTCGAACAATGTCATGACATGCGATCCATGCATCTCTTACTTAGCTATGTTACATAGCCCATGTTAGTTAGGCTCTTTTAACTATGGCAAAATACATAAGTTGGCACCCGAACTATGGACCAAATCCCCGTTACGCACTTTTTGTGGGCGAAAATAATGTTACACACTCAACCTTTTGAAAGTGTGTCTAAGACACACAACTTTTTTCTTGACCACTTTACCTAAATATGGGTAATGTCACACACCAATAAGGTTGTGACGCGTGTTATTAACATAAATAAAAAAAGAAAAATATAAAATTACACATATACCCTCATCTTCTCCAACTCCATCTCTTCCACCTCCATCTCCTCCTCCATGGACCACCCGAAAAACTAGAACACACGATTCAACCCAAAAATTAGGATCCCAAGTGATTTAATCCCAGAAAGAAATAAAAATATCAAAAGCCAATAAGCCATGGCTCACACCACCGTACCATCACCACAACAAGGCCATTGTTCCAAAAAAAAAAATGCAACAAAGGCAAAGGTAGATTGAAAATAGATAAAGAACAGCCTTCTCTCTACAATTGCTTGGGTACCATATCTACTTCAACAAAGACATAAGCTGGCTATTTTCATTTATAGCTCTCTTCCAAAATTTTGTTTGTCATTCCCATGGCTGCTGTCGTCACTACCAACTTTCAAAATAAAAAATTCAGCATCCTCTTCATTATGAGAAGCTAAAAATCCTAAATCTGAGATAGATAACTGCAAAATTAAAGGAAAAAAACAGATGCACGCGATAGATGTAGTCGAAATTACTCACAAGGAAAAAAAGCTATATTAATTGAAAAATTTGCGATGATGATAAAATTTTATTAAATGTGAATGAAATCAAACAAATAAAAAAGGAGGCTAGAGAAGGAAATAGATTGGAACCTTGAGATTAATGAAAAATATGTATAGTCGAGAGGAAATCAGAAGTAATGATTTGAGAAAGAAAAAGAAAAGAAGGGATTTGGGGGTGGGGAGAGGAGGTGTTAGCTGGCAGAAGAGAGAGATAGAGGAAGGGTGGGGAAGATGAGGGAATTGCTGACACGTGGCATTAAATAAATAATTAGACAGTATTTTTATTAGTAGACGCGCTTCTATCGTAGTATTTTACACATACTGAGTCCTGGTCAAAGGAGGTGTGTATTAGACACACTTTTTAAAAGGTTGAGTGTGTAATATTATTTTCGCCCATAGAAAGTGTGTAACGAGGATTTGGTCCACAGTTCAGGTGCCAACTTATGTATTTTGCCTTTAACTATTGATATAGCGCACCATACCAAAGGCTTATCCAAGTTGAGGGATGTGAGTTCACATGAACCCATACTTCTCTCCCTAAACCATGTATAATAATGTTATATTTCTTCAAGGTTACTTAAATATATGTGCATGAACCCATGTTCAAAGACTATAGTGCAATTATTATTGGGTGCACCTCTACAAGTGAAATTAACAGTTCAATTCTCACTCTGAACGATCTTATTTTCGGCACGGAGTATAGATATATATGCAAAAATTAATAAAATTTTAAATAAAATATAATTTTGAACCTTTAATTTAAAAGTATATATAGTGGGTCATGGTATGAGAGTAAAGTTAAACCACTTAAATATATATTCTAGATCCACCATTTCAGAATAGTGCACCCATCTTTTTGAAATCCTGGATCCGCACCATATACCCTATCATGTGGGATTATACTGAGTTTGTTGTTGTTGTTGTTGTTGTCACCCTATGTGTATCATGTCCTCTTATAGTATGTATTTAGCTACTGATTATGGTACAATTCGCTAATCACATGTGGGATATTGATGGATTTCACATAATTATGATCCAGCTGTTTAGCTTGAGACAACGAAAATATGTAATTTGGTTTTATCATATAATTTGAGACAGAAAGAGTACTTAACAAGGGATATAGATGTCATTTGGTGTAAACACCGGATATATATGATAGAGTTTTACCTCTGCAGCCAATAACGTGACTTGTTGGAATTTGTCACATCCTATAGATGTGTGAATTCAAAAGCCCTAACAGGAAGCATTTAATTTGTATAGCAATGTAGGAGATATCTACACCGCATTAATTGCTAGAACTGTTTTTCTGTATGTACCACAATGTTTTCGTGTTTGGAATAATTTTTTTTTTGAATTGGTGTGACATGCCAAATTCTTCGTATCAGCTTCAGCTGCCCCATTTAACTGGGGCTAGCTTTATGTAATTTCAAATTTTGTAATTTTAGTTCCATCTTGTACACTTAAAATTTTCCTTGTTCTTTACTGTTTTGATTGAAAGTAAAGGCTAAATTTATCCAAGAAAAGAAAAAAAAGAAAAGAATCAATTAAGTAGTCATAAAATTAGTAGGACCATCGTCCTTGATAGAAAAGAAATTAATTAGAATTTGTTAAAATCGAGAGGACAGTGAAAAACTCAAATGCTTTGCTAAGAATAGGAATTGGTCCCTGGTGATTCTGTAAAAAGAAGTTGCAAGTTGCCCAGTATAGGAATCAATCTAATATTGGTTGGTTTCATATGCAGAACAGCAAGCAAAAGAGAAGAGTCTCTTAAATGAGTGCCATATCTGAGTTTGTCACGAGCATATAGCTAATAGAAAACACACACACATACAGAGTGTCACAGCTATAGTGCATATTATTTGCCATTCATGAAGGAAGAGAAGAAGGGGCTTTTGGGAGCGGGTGTCTATCTCGTTTTAAACTCGAACTATGTATGATTATGTAAAAAATTTATGTGCTACCTTAGAGCAGGTGTCTACCTTGTTTTCAACTTGAACTATGTGTAGATAATAAAATTGCGTCGAGAAAATAAAATCAAGACCGAAAAATATCGCAACAATCGTAGTATTTGGTTTCAAGTAATATGAGTGTGCAATCTCTATGAATCCTTTGATTCTTCTTTCTAATAGTGTTTACCTCAAAAATACAAGTAACAATTAAATTTGATTTGTGGTTTTAAAGATATGTGATTTAGTTCAATACCAATTAATAATCAAGAAATGTGAGGTATAAATGAAAGAAACAAGTGAATCAAACCAGTGTTGTTTAGCAGTATCGACCTCGAGCTCAGTGACCTCGAGATGGACCAAGAACAGTAATAATAATAGTAAAGAGGAAGACAGTTCTGATGAACAATGAGCCAGAAAAAGTAAGATAGTATATTCTTTGTCAATGATTGGATGATGTTACAAATGATTGGGGTGCCCTTTATAATAGGGAAACCCTAAATAAGGTACGTACATTTCTATTTACAGTAAGGAATATTATTGATACAGCTGTCTAACCGCCTAGTACGGAATCATACAATTCTATTTCGGGATTTGCGCCATGATCTTGGGGACGTGGAAGGAATCTCGCTAATTCTGTTAAAAATCCATAACGATATTATTTCAAGGTCGAGCGTACTCGACTTTGATATTCCTCGTACTCCTATCTTCGGGCATTGCATTCTGTCTTCGAGCTCGAATCTGGTCCGTCGACCTCGAACTCGACCTTACCCGAATTCGGACCTAAGGCGATCCCTCGAGCCTGGTAAATCGGGCGTGCCTGATTTCAACCGTATACAGATAGTCCCCGCGTTTCTTAGAGTAAGATGATAAGAAACGATTTGATCTTCGATGCTCTGACGCCTTGGTCCCAATGTCAATCTCGTGATGTCAGCGGCTGAAGTGACTCAAAAGGTCGCTTTCGTGCAGTTCCCAAGGTCATTAATTGGAGGCAGCTGACGGTCGAATATTTGGCTTCCCCAATACGCTTAGGTGACTTCTATAAATATGCCAACTTCGCAATTTTTGCAAACTTTATTTCTCTAATCGTTTTCAAAATCTCATTAGCTCCTTCAATTTTTTTGAGTTCATCATTCTCTTTAGTTTGCCATTACTTTATCAGTAACCCTTTCTCTTTGAATTTCTATACCATAATGGCTAAAACATCTAAATTTGTTCCCCAAAAAGAAAAAAGCCTCTTCATCATCGCTACCGGCCAGAAGTAAAACGATGGGGCCACCTCATATCGAGGAATGTATTCCCCCGCCGTGTGAAATAACCTCCAATTTCAAAATCGAGAAACCTGTATCGACACAAGGCCAATGTGAGCCCATGTCCCGATACATTTGTTTGATAACCAAAGATGAGCTCCAGCAGGTGAAAAAGGACTGCAACTAGGAGAACAAAGATGTAGTAATCCCTTCCCCTGAAGAGGACATCACTACTCACAAAGTAGGGTACTTAAGCGTGTACACCTACCCATTCACGCTGGGCCCTACCGATCCAGCTCTGGTTTTCATTGATCCAGTTATTCTTGATTTTTTCCAACAATACCAAGTGACACTTGGCCAGATATATCCTTTATTCTGGCGTATCGTCAATCTGATCAGATTCTTCTCGAAACAGGTCGAGGGAATGCCTTTCACCCTCGATCATCTGATCAGGCTATACAGTCCTCGTCTCTATCGAGGTGGCCTGATAAAGCTGCAATGCCAATCCACGAAATCTCTTTTCTCCAGCATAGATGAAGACAAAGGTCGAGGGTGGATGAGCCGGTTTGTCCGAGTCAGGACTTCTGATCTGATACTTGCTGAGAGGATGCCATTCCCCCAAGAATGGAATTTGAAACGTACGTACTCATTTGTCGATAACTACTTTATGCCCTGTTTTTCCTTTTCTTTCTTGACTTCATCTTTTTTCTCAGTCTAACCCCTTTCCGATGGTGTAGCTGTTGCTTGGTTTTCTGGTGCGGTCCCAAACCTCGAAGGTTGGGTCCGGAAGCTGGTCTCTACTTCTTCGTACGCGGAGCGCAGCTGGCGTGACTTGGCCAAAGGTCGATGGGAAGCTAAAAACCATGGTGAGTCCTCTTGTTTGCTTATTTGTGTTTCTCAGAGAAATACTTACTTTGTCTTTATGTAGGCCTCGGAGACATCGTTGCTATGTGGACGCCCCCGCCTGGTGAAGAAGAGATCCCAAAGTCTTCCAAAGAAATGAAAAGAAAGAGGGGGTCGCCTGCAAATTCCCCAAAGCCGAAGAAAAGCAAGGCTCAAAAGCCTAAGGCTGATATTATGAAGAGGAAGAGAGGGAGGACGATGACTGCCTGTTGGTAGTTCGAAAAAGAGGAAGCACTGACGCTTCAAAGTCTGCCGAACCTATGATGGCTGATGCGGTTCATTCCAGGACTGAAGAAATCTCCGAGGGGAGTTCGAACAAAGTCCTCGAGCCATCGGGCAGCAAAAGAGCACCTCCTGGTCCTGAGTTCTCCGAAGGGCAATTCCAAGATGCTTGGAACATGAGAACTCCTAATGTGGGGACGATCCACGAAGGGCACGATATCTTTCGAGAGTGCCTTGCAGGGATCGAAGATGGTCCCAATCCAGATGCTTCTTTTATTTTTGATGAGGACTATCGGCTCTTCGAACAAGTGAGTTTCTGTCCCTAAAAATTACGCCTACGCTTTATCCTTGTTGCTCAGAGTCTAACTTTTCCTTCACAAGGCTGTGACGCTTTATCGAGAAACATTCTCCAAGTCCCGAGCCGAGCCGGCTTGATATGAAGACGAGCTCAAGAAGCTCTCGGAAGAGAGGGATGGCCTTAAGATCCTCTATATCAAAAAGGATGGAGAGATCAGTGATCTTCGAGCTGAACTGGCGGAGGCTCGTCAAGAGCGGACCGAGCTTGTCGAAAAGGTAATATACCCTTTGAGGTTTTGCTATGTATTTGCCCAATTGACCGGCTAACATTTCAACTTTGCAGGCTCAACAAAAGGGCGAGCTGGTGGAGCAGCTCTGAGAGGAGCTCAAGATAAAGGAGGCCGACACCCTAGGGAGGAAAGGCATGGACCGTCTCGACTCGGAGAAAGATACTCTTCGGGACCAGCTGGCTTCAATCGAATGCCAACTTCTAAGTGTAAAGTAGGAGCTTGGCTCGGAGTCGCAAAATCGAGGAACTTGAAGCTAGATCTGCTGCTGAGCTTGCTAAGGCCAAATCTGACGCAGAGGCATTTATATCTTTGTATCGAGCTGACATTGAAGCAGCTAACACCCGGGCAAAGGAGATCTCTGATATGACCAAAGTTAAGCTATCATGTTCACTTGACATGCCAGGCGACAGTCCCGGAGAGAAACCCTCGAGGAGGTGCATGCTCGCGGCTTCGATCTCTCGGCCGATATTGAAAAGGCAAAGACTTTGGAAGAAGAGGCTGCCGCTTTGATTTCTGATGACGAGGGATCAACCAGTGGCTCCGAGAGTGGAGGAGATGAAGATGAAGTCCCCGAGGATGAGGCTCCTGAAGACGCAACTCCCGAAGATGCAACTGCCGAAGATGTGGCCCCAGAGTAGATTTAGGTATCTTTCTTTTGTTTCAGTGTTTTTGTGCAAGGACCCCTTGTGGGTATTGTAAAATATCTCTTGTAATCCCCTCTTATAAATATAAAAGGATCTCTTTGCTTCATCTTTGATTCCGTATTGATTCCGTATTTTCTTTATTTTGTAAAAAAATTGATAACTTCAATGACCAAGTGAACCTTGGCTCGGATTCTGAACATAACAACCCTTAGGTTTTTTAGCGATCAGCGTGTGATCTTCGATCTTAGAGTGGAATACCTCTTAAGGTTTTTGTTAGTCTTCGAGCTATGCTTAAGTTGATTTGGCGTGAGCTCAGGATAATAGGACTCTTGAGTCCGAGTTGAGTGAGAACGAGGTCTCGAACCCTATATGTTTTGGACCTTAGACACTTTCAAGTTGGCTTTTAGGCTCTTATATATCGGCCCTTAGGCTCTTTAAGTTAGGCCAATTCGGCCTCTAATGCGGCTACAACTTTTCCCTCTTTTCGGCTAAAAGACTTAGTGAAAATTTATCTATGTCTTAGCATGTGGTTTTTGTACCCGTTGGTTTTTTCGAAGGTTCGATGGATCTTAAACTTATTAGTAATTTGTTTGTGTAAACATAATCGAATACCTCTTAAGGTTTTTTTGAAGGGAGATGTTGTCGAAGCCTCTAAATTATTCGCGGGCTGATTTTATCAAAGCCCTTTATCTTTGCTTTTGCCTAGGGTAGCCTGATTTAGCCGGTTTTTTCAACGTGTTTGAAGGTCTTTAATTTATGGCGGACATCGGACGTCTTCGAGCTGTATTATTTCGGCCGTAGCCTTTTTATATGACCGTAGCCTTTCATATGGCCGTAGCCTTCGGGTATATCTCTTGGACTTGTTTCCCAATAACATTTCAAACTTGTTCGAAAGGTTAGTCCTCGAGTATGTTGGCCTTGGACTTTGTATCGAGGGGATGCCTCTTTGAGGTCTTATGAGTCCGATTTTTTTATGACTCGGATGCGCTGACTTTCGATGACAGTCCCCGAGTATCTCGGGGTTGCATTCGTGCTTTGGCTCTTGAGCCGTTTCCCGTAGGATTATAAGTGTAGAGCTCATATAGTAGTAGACTTCTTTGATACACAAAGTACTTTTAATATAAACAGAATGCTTCTTCAACTAATTGATACATGCGTACATGTTTTTCCGTCGGGGCTCGACTATTCTATATGGACACGGTTCATCTGACCGTTTGGCCCATTACAAAGTTTTCCTATCGAGGCCTTCTTAGGCGTGAAGTATTTTCCTCAATAATATGACCTCCTAGGGTGATGCCCCCCCAGTATTCGAGGTTGATTGAAAAGAAGCCTTGTATACTGTTGAGTTCTCCTTAGGTAGCATATAGTTGTTGCCTCGTTAAAAACCTTGCCAATAAAACCCATTTGGGACAAAAATCCGATCTAAGGAAAAAAGAGTGCAACGCATGTTTTAAAACCTAAGGCCTTCGTGTAAAAATGTGCCTTCGATTGCTTTGATAGAACACCTAATGAGTTAGTTTCAAATTCAAATGGACAGGAAAGATACATTCATACCTTAGCAATAGTATTGTTTGAGTAATGATACGTTCCAATTGTTCGACAGTTGTTCACCTTCCATTGTGATAAGTTTGTAAGATCTTTATCGAAAACTCCGAGGACTCGGTACGGTCCTTCCCAATTCGGGCCTAGTTTCCCTTCATTCGGGTCTCGAGTATTGAGAGTAACTTTCCGTAGGACTAAGTCCCTGATTCCGAAGTGTCAAAGGTTGGTCCTTCTGTTGTAGTATCTCTCCATTCTTTGCTTCTGCGCGGCCATCCGAACGAGCGCTGCTTCTCGTTTTTCATCTAATAACTCGAGGCTGGTGTTCATAGTCTCGTGATTTCACTCCTCCGATGCATGTCAAAACCTGGCATTGGGTTCTCCGGCCTCGATAGGGATAAGGGCCTCGGAGCCATATACTAAAGAGAATCCCCATGCTAGACTTCAATGTTGTTCGATATGCCCATATGACCTCAGATAGAACTTCTCTCCATTTACCCTTCGCATCGTCCAACCTCTTCTTTAGGTTTTGAATGATAGTTTTGTTTGTGGACTCGGCCTGTCTGTTTCTAGTTGGGTGGTACGGTGTTGATAAGATCCTCTTTATTTTATGCGCTTCAAGGAACTCTGTTACATTGCTGCCGATGAATCGTTTTCCATTGTCACATACAATCTCGGCTCGTATCCCGAACCGGCATATGATATGGTCCCAGATGAAGTCAATAACTTCTTTTTCTTTGACCTTCTCGAAGGCCTGTGCTTCCACCCATTTAGAAAAATAATCAGCCATAAACAAAATAAACTTAGCTTTACTTGGGGGCGTTGATAGAGGGCCGACTATGTCCATTCCCCATTTCATGAAAGGCCACGGCGATATGACCGAGTGGAGTTGTTCTCCGGGCTGATGGATCATTGTTGCAAACCGTTGACATTTGTCACATTTTTGACAAATTCCTTAGTATCTTTTTCCATGTTGTCCCCGTAATATCCTACCCTAGTGATTTTGTGAACCAAAGACTCGGCGCTTGAGTGATTCCTACAAGTACCTTCGTGGATTTCTCGTAGGACATAATCGGTGTCCCCCGGCCCTAAACATACCGCCAATGGCCCATCGACGTTCTTCTGTACAATGTTCTATCTTCATCTAACGTAAACCTGACAGCCTTGGTTCGTAGGGCCCTTGATTCTTTATGGTCCAATGGGAGTTTTCCATTCTTCAAATAGTCGATATACTTATTCCTCCAGTCCCGCGTAAAACTTGTTAAGTTTATCTCGCCATGACCCTCTTCAACCACAAAACTCGATAACTGGACGACAATCCCCGGGACGATATCATCTTCTTCGACCGAGGATCCCCGATTAGCAAGTGCAATGGCCTCGCTATTTCGTTCTCGAGGCATATGATCCAGAGTCCACTCCTTGAAGCGGTGCAAAATTACCTGTAGCTTATCCAAATACCGTTGCATTCTATCCTCTCGAACTTCAAAATTTTTGTTTACTTGGTTCACCACCAATAGTGAATTGCATTTGGATTCAATGACTTCTACTCCCAAGCCTTTAGCTAGTTCGAGACCTGCAATCATGGCCTCGTACTCGGTCTCATTATTAGTTAACCTAGAAGTTTTGATAGATTGTCTAATGCTACCACCCGTAGGTGGCTTTAAGACAATGCCAAGCCCGGACTCCTTCACATTCGAGGCACCATTTGGGAAAAGGATCCATACCCCTGATGATGTACCCGAACTTAACAGGAGTTCTTTCTGCACTTCGGGTACGAGGGTGGGCGTAAAATCGGCCACGAAGTCAGCTAGGGTTTGAGACTTGATGGGCGTTCGGGGTTGATATTCGATATCGTACCTGCTATGTTCGACGGCTCATCTGGCCAATCGGCCCAGTTGCTCGGGCTTATGCAAAACATTTCAAAAGGGTAAGTGGTTAATACACATATATGATGACATTGTGGTTTTAGCTTTCTAGATGCGCATATCAATGCAAGTGTTAATTTTTCTAAGTGAGGGTATCTAGTTTCAACGTCTCCTAGAGTCCGGCTTACATAATAAATAAGGAATTGCATACCTTGGTCTTCTCGAACTAGTACACCACTTACCTCTATCTTGGATACTGCCAAGTATAAGTAAAGTTTTTACCTCCCGAATAGACCCTATTTTAAGAAGTTTGGTTACCTCGTATTTTATGAACGCATGTTTCACCTCGGACTGGGGCCTTATTTTTTGCTTTACCGATTTGAACCTGGGGTCGATGCTTAGCCGATGTGTGGTGATTTCCGGTGGAATCCTTATCATATCTAAATGGGACCATGCAAAGCAATCCATATTATCAATAAAAAATTGAACGAGTTTTTTCCTGAGTTTAGGGGTTAGTCCCGTTCCCAGGTATACCTTTTTCTCGGGCATGTATTCGATCAGTATGACCTACTCCAGTTCCTCGACGGTTGACTTGGTTGCATCGGACTCTTTGGGAAAGACGAAGGTTCGAGGAGTAAGGAAATCCTCTTCTTCGTCTTCGATTACCTATTGCTCTGATTCCGTCGAGGCTGGGGGCGGTGATTGCTATTTAGCCACCTGCTTACCTTTGGTGCTCGATTTCCCCGAGGTCGAAGGCTCTGGTGTCGGCACCACTTTCTCGACTGCAAACATCTCCTTTGTAGCATATTGCTCTCCGTAAACTGTTTTCACTCCCTCCTCTGTTGGGAACTTCATCATCTGGTGAAGAGTTGAAGGCACTGCCCTCATGTTGTGTATGGGTCTCCCGAGGAGTGCATTATACCTCATGTCACCTTCGATGACATGGAATTTTGTGTCCTGTATGGTTCCGTCTATGTTTACTGGTAGGATTATGTCCCCCTTTGTTATTTCGCTTTCCATATTGAAGCCATTTAGGACCAGGGACGCAGGTACAATCTGATCTTGCAGACCGAGTTGTTCTACGACCCTCGATCTAATTATGTTTGCTGAGCTACCTGGATCCACTAGAACACGCTTAACTTGAATTTTATTTAAAAAAATATAAATTACCAGGGTGTCGTTGTGCGGTTGGGATACGCCTTCTGCTTCCTCGTCACAGAATGACAGGACGTCCTCAGGCACATAGCTCCGAGTCCGTTTCTCTCTGGTGATTGATACCTTGGTGCGTTTGAACACAGGTCCTTGTGGGATATCGCCACCGCCAACGATCACGTGGATTACATGTTGTGGTTCTTCCTGTCTTTTTTTTCCTTGCATATCTCTCCCTGAAATGGTTTTTAGCTCGATCAGTGAGAAATTCTCGAAGATGACCCTCGTTGAACAGCCGAGCTACCTCCTCCCTTAGCTGCCTGCAGTCTTTGGTTCTATGGACATGTGTGCCACGATATTTGCACATCAAATTTGGATTCCTCTGAAAAGGATCAGTTTGGATAGGCCTGGGCCACCTGGTATCTTTGATTCTTCCAATAGCTGACACGATCCCTGATGCATCTACACTAAAATTGTATGACAATCGAGGTGTCTCTGCGGGATCGGTGTGCTTATCGAACCTGTTCTTACTCATGAGTCCCCGAGATCTTTGACCTCGATCATTTTCTCGATTGTTTCAAGGAGCGTTACGGCCCGAACCATTGCTTCTTCGATCAATAGACGACTGATACCGTTCTTTGTTTGACCTCGATTCCCTGTCCGTATCCCTCCGGGGCTTAGATGCCGATCTGTTAGGATGAACTAAACCCGAGGGGGCTCCCAAATGGTTGTCCTCGACCCTAATCTTTGATTGGTAACAGTTATTTACGTCCGACCATATCACACCTGGATACTCGATCAAATTCTGCTTTAGTTGTCGAGACGCGATCGAACTCCTTCCATTCAAACCCTGCATAAAAGCTTGTACTGCCCAATCATTCGATACCGGTGATAACTCCATTTTCTCCATCTGGAACCTAGATACGAAATCCCTTAACGTCTCATCGTTCCTTTGTTTTATCTTGAAGACGTCCGATTTTCTTGTTGCCACCTTTATGGCTCCGGCATGTGCTTTCATGAAAGCGTCTCTAACATGGCAAATGAATCAATAGAGTTAGGTGGCAAGTTGTGATACCAAATTATAGCTCCTTTTGACTATGTTTCTCCAAACGTTTTTAGCAATACTGATTCGATCTCATCGTCGTTCAAGTCATTTCCTTTGATCCCGCAAGTGTATGAGGTAATATGCTTGTTTGGGTCAGTTGTCCCGATATACTTAGGTATATCGGGCATGCGAAACTTTTTAGAATTGGGCATGGGAGCCGCGCTCTGAGGGAACGGTTTTTGTATGAACCTTTTGGCATCTAAACCCTTCAGGACTAGAGGTGCTCCTGGTATTTGGTCAACCCGGGAGTTATAAGTTTCCACCTTTTTGTCATTATCTTCAATCTTCTTTTCCCCGGACTCGATCCTCTTGGTGAGCTCTTCAAGCATCCTCATAATGGTGGGGTCAGTCCCTGAGTCATTTCCGTTCGATCTCTCTGGCGCCGATTGAGCACGTCGATTGTTTTCTGGTTCAGCTATACTCGAAGTTTTATTCTGACTTTGAAGTTGAGCGATGGCGATCTACTGAGCTTGCAACGTCTCAAATGTCACTTGGAGGCTGATTCCCCCATCTCCTATACTTGGTGTTCCTTGGCCCCCGGATCGGGCTTCTCTACGTACACTCCCTCCAGGGTTTGCGCCTAAATATGCATCCAAAGCAGTGTGTTAACTGACATCAACTGGTTCCACATTTGGCACTTCCCCAGGGTTTATCAGTGGTATACCGACCCCTAAATTGTTGTTTCCCCCATGAAATCCAAGACCTCCGTTGTCATGAACAGGTGCATTTTGCAAGTTGACATGTTTAATCTTGAGAATCAGAAAATCTTGACAAGAAAAAGCGTAAAAATAACGTGTGTAATGAGAGTCAGTAAAGAAATAATCACTATTATCTTTAGCGCCACGGTGGGTGCCAAACTGTTTACATTGAAAATACGAGTAACGATTAAATTTGATTTGTGGTTTAAAAGATATGTGATTTAGTTCAATACCAATTAAAAATCAAGAAATGTGAGGTATAAATGAAAGAAACAAGTGAATCAAACCAGTGTTGTTTAGCAGTATCGACCTCGAGCTCAGTGACCTCGAGATGGACCAAGATCAATAATATAATAATAGTAAAGAGGAAGACAGTTCTGATGAACAATGAGCCAGAAAAAGTAAGATAGTATATTCTTTGCCAATGATTGGATGATGTTACAAATGATTGGGGTGCCCTTTATATAATAGGGAAACCTTAAATAAGGTACATTTCTATTTACAGTAAGGAATATTATTAATACAGATGTCTAACCACCTAGTACTGCATCGTACAATTCTATTCCGAGATTGTGCCATGATCTTGGGGACGTGGCAGGAATCTCGCTTATTCTGGTAGAAATCCATAACGGCATTATTTCAAGGTCGAGTGTACTCGACTTCGGTATTCCTCGTACTCCTATCTTCGGGCATTGAAGTTCTGTCTTCGAGCTCGAATCTGGTCCGTCGACCTCGAACTCGACCTTACCCGAATTCGGACCTAAGGCGATCCCTCGAGCTTGGGAAATCGGGCATGCCTGATTTCGACCGCATACAAATAGTAAATAAATTTAAGTGCCTTTGAGCTTGATCTTGAATATGTAGTTGTTTCCACGAACGATGATCTTGAATTCAACTAGCACGAAGTTTGATTTGAGCTCGCGCTTACTCCTTGAATATTGATTGTTCTTCGTTCTTGAGCTTAAACTTGATTTGTTCTTCGTTTTTGAGCTTGAACTTGAACTTGATTGCTTGAAGCTTGAAACTTGTGGAGGAATTTGCAGCATTTGATCCACGAGCTCTTTCTTGCTTCTGAGTTATAACTTATGGTGTCTTTTCTGAGTTACTTGAGGGAAGAGTTTGATGAGAACAAACTCTTTCCGACCAATCAGATTGAAGTATGACAAGGCCGCATTTGATTGGCCAGAACATGTCACTTGCACATGTGACATAGTTTCATTGACCTTTTAATTTGATTTGGCATGGCTTGTCATTTTGACGCGTGGCACGATCCTATTGGCTCTTACGTTTGACTTGGCGCTCCACGTCATTTGACACGTGGCACCAAACCGAGCCTCTAGGAAGATGGCGTCTTGGGCTTAATGAGGCTCATCACTTTATAAATGCGCTAGCCCAGTGGATTAAGACTTATTTATTTAACCCATGTGGATTGGACTTATATATTTAATTCAATTATATTAGCCCATAATATTTATATGGCCTAATATATCTTGCATTTAAATATAGTCCAAATTATTTAATAAATTTAATTATAATAAAATTTACATGCCTACATTATGTATGATTATATTAAAAATTAACATATCTAAATAATAAGATCGCACTAATTCTGAATCAATTCTTTTTAAATTCTAAATCCGCCCATGTGGCTAACATGAATTCAACTAGGTCGATAAAGGTTTGATTCCCTTTCTAGGGTCTAGCTATGGTTAGTTTTGCATTAAATTTCTGGGCTGTCCTATGCCTATCCATCTCCCCTTCTCTGCCTCTCTCTGTGCTTCTTTCATTTAAGCGCAGTGAATTTATTTATGTATGAGAGAGATAAAATTAAAGGGAGATTCCCTTTTCCTCTTCTCATTTATGATTCCCCCTTATTATTTGGTTGGTAGGACTGCAAGTATCACCATCATGGGCATCCTTTTTTTTTTTTTTTTTCCTCCTACTAAATTCTTGAAGTGTTACTATTATGTTACCCCTTTATGTAGTAACAAGCTAAGTTTTCCCTTTTGTACCATTCTATCTTTTAAAGACAGTTATGCCCTTTTTACTACTCTTTTGTTTTTTTCATTTGAGGGACTGGCTACATTTCTTAAGCAATCTCTAGATGAATAGGTTTAGGGGTCCATTTATGTCTCAAACCAGGCCATATCGAATCTCTAGACTGCAAGGACTTAAATTTAGTTGAAACTAAGCATTCAGCACAGAGTTCCAATGTGAATATGATAGCTAATTATCTAGGAAGAGGCGTTGATAAGCAAAGTCTCTCAAGTCTGAAAGATTTCAAATTTTACTTCGACAGTTCAACTACCAACCCAATTAGTTTTGTTTTAAGCATGTAGTTTCCATGCACTTCGTTAAAAGTAAAAAAGTTACGTAGTAATAAATGTACATTGAAATGTAAAAGAATGATAATGTGTATCCACTACTCCTTTTATGGGTTAGACTAGAGATTGGTTGTGTCAAAAGGTTATGAATCGATTTACAGGATGCCAATGTCTTGATTTCGAATTAATGTTTGGATAAAAAAAAATTTCTGGCATCCTCCCATTCCGTGGACTCACAAAAAATAACCTAGATGGTGCCACAATCCTCTCGACGTACAATAATATGTTGAACTACTTCGACAAGTCTGCGAATAAGCTAATGTTCGTACATCAGTTTTCACAACTCCTTTATGCGCTCCATAGCAAGAAATGATGTTTTTTTTAAAAAAAAACTAACATATAATCGTTCATAAAGAGTTGAATTACTAACTTGTAAATAAGGAGAAGTGTCAAGAAATGTAAATTAAGTTGGAGTATACGATATGGACTGAGAGAGAGAATCGAAGGAGATGGGTAAAAGGCAAGGGGAGTTTTGGGGTGGGGGGTGGGGGTGGGGGGGTGTAGCAGAATAATGGAGTTAAATGCACTGGCCCGTCCTTGTGCTTTGGTAGTCGCGGTTTTAAATGCAGTCTACAGAGAACCATTTAACCATTCTCTACTCTTCTCTTTGTGCCCATCCTTAAATTCCCCCCCAAACATTCCCAACTCTCTCCTCGCTCTTCTCCCACTCCCCTTTCATCCTCTTTGCTTTTCTGCCTTATACTATTGTTCACACCTCTTTAGGGTTTTTAAAACAGAACACAATACTAACAATTTGGTCTCAGTCCCAAGTTATATTGGGGTCACTTACATGAATTCTCTCCGTTCAAAGATGTAGCTTATTAGGGTTAGGTCTTCTACACAACCACACTCTACAACCTTTCATCTCTTTGTTCATCTGCCTTATAGTAATGATCACTTTGCTTTAGGGTTGTCTACTACAGAAGAAGTTCTTAAGTTAAAGGCCTCTTTCTGGCAGATAATCACATACTTTTCCTATGAAACAGTAACTCAGGTATTGGCCTGGTTCACTCAGACAAACAAGATGAAACTATTTGAATAATGAATGGTGGAGTTTTGGTTTGATTGAGCCGTGCCAATATCTCAGTTTCTATTTCACCATAGCCATGTCTGCATAATTTAATATTAAGTCTAAGTAAAAGAGGCTTTTCTGCCTCCGAATGTTACGATCTAGGGTTTGTGAAATTTCTTCAATTTTTTTTCCATGTGTCTGTTTAATTTTTTTCGTTTAAAATTAAGGTTGAAGCTTCAACTGCTATCTTTTTGGCTTTCACATTAGGTATAGTCTCTATCCTTTCTTTTCATGTATGTCTGTCCCGTTTGTTTTGTTTTTTTATAAATATAATGTGTATATGAAATCCAGACTTTTGCATTGGGCTAATAAAAAATGAGATCAATAAGTGAACATTGGTATTTATATGATCCATGTTTAAGTGCACAAGCTAATTCAGGATCTCTTTTTATTTCGTTTCGTTTTGTTTTTCCTCTAAACTGATGGATTTGTCCTCTAGTGTGAAGGTGAAGTACTAAATGATAATTGATAAAAAAATTCTAGAGTTATATACAATGTCGACCAGACTAATTGGACTTGGTGGATTCCGTTCCCTGTTACTAAAAGTGGAAACATTGCCGAAAATCATGAAATTATTTCTCAAATCTTATCTAGAAACAAGATAAAAAGAATGGAGTTGTATTTAATTAGAATTTTCCTTTATATAGCTAGTTTGTATTATGATATCTATTTAAATAGATTCATTACTTTATTTGGATTAATAAGTTCAATCTTATGATGTTGTATGTCTCTTACTTGTATGCGAATCTTTCTCTAAACAACGAAATCTAAAAAAAATGCGCTATTTATCTGGGCTTTGCGTATTTGGTTCTTTTAATATGAATAAAACATTAAACAACAATTGCTCAAAAGTTTGTGAATATTTCTCTAGTTGTGTTATAGAAAGTTAGAAGGTGCAAAAAAAAAAAAATGTTAGAAGAGAAATTTACGTAATACATCTCTATAATTTATATCATTATTCTTTCTCGGGCGTATTTTTTTTTCATTTATAATGGGAATAGTTAGGCACAAAAGTGTTATCGTTTAGCCAATTTTAATTTGTGTTTGTTGTTGAGCACTTGCTTATGGAATTCTTCTATGCATAAAGAATGTGAGATAATGGAAATATAAATGCTTGGAACTTTGTTTGTTTATGGTTTAAACAAAGAAATCATAGCTTTGTTTTGTTGCAAGGTGCTTCTCGTCGCGTCATCTTTCTGGTCACAATCACTGTCGTTATTCCGATGACTAGGTTTCTTGTCTTCATTCTCATGAAATACTAGTACGTAATAATTTTTGGTTTTGTGTGACTTAACAAACTTGGAAAAGAATGCAATGATCGAGATGCTCTCTTTAGTTTTTTTCAGCAAACTATCCGTTGCATAGCGACTTTTATAATTGTCTCATATTCAACTTTCAACCAACATAGAAGATAAGGATAGATAAAATGTAATAGAAAACTGTGTTAGCAGCCCCCGGAAGGATGATTGAAGCTACAGTGAAGAAGAAGAATCTTAGAGAAAATGAGAGAAGAAAAGAACCAGCTCACTTCATTTCCAAAAATTGAGTTTTGTACAGTATGCTACAATATTTAACTACCTAACTAACTTTACCCTTAACCGACTTTCACTAACTCCCTAACTAACTAACTCTAGTTAACATTACACTTAAGCTTAACTACAGCTAGCTATTAGCTTGTGACTTAGCTGCTAGCCAACACTCCCCTCAAGTGATGATTTAAATAAGTTCTTCAATCCAGTTTTTTTCAGCAAGTATTCATGTTGAGCTTTTCCCAGCCCTTTGTGAGCAAGTCTAATTGATCTTCTATATTCACATACTCAGTTTTCAGCAGTCCTTGACTTAGTTTTTCCCACACAAAATGACAGTCTATGTCAATATGTTTTGTTCTCTCATGAAATATTGGATTGGTAGCTATTTGGATTGCTACTTTGCTATCACATATCAGAGTTATTGGCAGCTCAATCTTGACACCTAGTTCACTGAACAAACCTGTTAACCATGTAACTGCTGCACACGATGCCATACTTCTAAATTCTGCTTCTACTGAACTTCTAGAGACAATATTGCTTCTTAGACTTCCAGGATATCAGTGCATTGCCAAACTTAACTAAATACCCTGTAACTGACCTCCTTGTCTGTATGCATGCCCCCCCAGTCTGAGTCACAGTAAGCAGTCAGCTTACTTGATGATTATGCAGGCATCAGCAGTCCCAAACCTGGTGCCTCCTTTATATACCTTACCACTCTCAATGATGCTTCCATGTTAGAAATCTTAGGACAATGCATGAACTGACTAAGGACATGAACCACATAGGCAATGTCTGGTCTGGTCATAGTGAGATATAACAATCTTCCTACCAATCTTTGGTAAGCACCAGGATTCTTGTGAGCTTCATCTAAGTGAGCACTATTGGTATTGAAGCAACTGTCAAATTCTGTGGATGTTAACTTCTGGTTCAGCTCTAATGGTGTTCCAGCTGGCTTTGCACCACTTAGACCTGACTCAGATATTAACTATAGAGCATATTTCCTTTGACACATGAGAATTCCTTGTTTAGATCTTGCAAACTCAATGCCTAGGAAAAATTTCAGCTCTCCTAAATCCTTCATCTTGAACCTTTTCTTGAGATTTGTTCTAGTATCACACAACAACTGTTGGTTGTTCCCAGTGATCAAAAGATCATCTACATACACCAGTATGACCACTATGTCATTCCCAGCTTTCTTTGTGAACATGGAATAATCATAATGGCTTTGCTGAAATCCCATATGAAGTAGAGCTTCAGTCAACTTCATATTCCATTGCCTTGGGGTCTGTTTAAGTCCATAGAGAGACTTGTGGAGTTTGCAGACCTTCTTGTGAGTCTCCCCCTGTCTAAAAAACCCCTCAGGTATATGCATATAAACCTCTTCAATAAGATCTCCATTAAGGAAAGCATTATGAACATCCATCTGAAAGATCAACCACTGTTTAGAAGCAGCTAATGCAATAATGGATCTGACAATAACTATCTTAGCCACAGGAGAAAAGGTCTCACCATAATGCAAACCTTCCTTTTGACTGTACCCCTTAGCAACCAATCGATCTTTGAACCTTTTCTATCTCCCCAGATGCTTTATACTTGATTTTGTACACCCACCTACAGTAATAGGTGTCTTTCCAGGTGGAAGATCTACAATTCTCCAGGTATGATTGTCCTCCAGTGCATGAATCTCCAACTGCATAGGTTTCACCCACCTAGGATCAGTAACAACTTCTTTAAAAGTAGTTGGTTCTGAGAGAGCTGAGTAGGCTGTGAGAGCTTGTCTAAAGGTTGGAGATATGTGAGAATAGTCTACATAGGAGGAGATATGATAAGTACATTTTGAGCCTTTGGAGAGGGTGATATAATCCTGCAGCCATACAGGTGGCTTGCTTAGTCTGGAGGATCTCCTGCATCCTTCAAGAGGCTCAGCAGGATGTGATTGACTTGTAGATGTTCCAGCACAAGTATCATCCTGATAATAAGTCACAGTAGGAGCGAGGTTCAGAAGCAGTTCTGTCTGGGGGGAAGAAAGGAATTTCTTCAGATGATTCTGATGACATCTGGTTTGCAGCAGGCTCAGTTGAGTCTTCTACTGTAGGTGTTGAAGAGGATATGAAAGTTGTATCATCCAACTCAGGAGATAACAGATCCAGAACAGGGGAAATCAGAGTTCCTGAATCTCTAACATGCATGAAAGGAAACACAGTTTCATGGAACACAATATTTTTATTAACCATAAAGTTTTTGGAATGCAGGTTATACAGTATATACCCCTTTTGAGTAGAGGAGTAACCTAAGAGCACAACAAGCACTGCTTTAGGTGAAAATTTGTCCAAAACTTTAGGAGTTGTAGAACAACACAAGCAGCAAAATACATTGAGATGAGATAAAGAGGGTGGATGCAGATACTGCTTCTCAAAAGGTGATTTGTACCCAATTACCTTTGAGGGTAATCTATTGAGTAAATAGACTGCTATAGTAACACATTCCCCAAAATCTTAAAGGCACAACTGCTTGAAATCTGAGGGACCTAGCCATTTCCAAAATAGTTCTATGTTTTCTTTCTGCCATCCCATTCTGCTGGGGTATGTAAACACATGTACTCTGATGTACAATACCAAGGCTGGACAGTAACTGCTTGAACTCAGTTATCAGTCCTTAGAATTTTAACAGTAGTAGAAAACACATTAGTTGCTTGAGTAAGAAAATCTCTTAGAATTACAAATACTTTTGACTTACAATTCAAGAGAAATCTGTTTTCAAATCCGATCAAATCATGGATTCCTTCTGTGATTCTCTTACCTTTTACGTGTTACCTCATCGCTACTTACAGGATTATGGTGTTACTTAGTATTTGCCTCACTTTTGGCAAATACTAGTCTCCGAATCAAGGGAAATCAACTTCACCCTTCAAGATTTGGACGATATGTCGCCTATATGCATCATGGCAAGGCATATGAGTCCGATACCAAGATCTCCAACCAACCTTTGATTCCGGTCAAACTAGGGTTTGCCTGATTTTTTCCTAATTTGGTTCTAAACGATTCTGCATGCTCTTTTTTCCTTATTTTGTGTTTGATTGATTATATTTCCTTGTTTGTTTGTTCAATTTCTACTACTATATAAATCCTTCCCCTAATCTCTTTAACGGACCTGATTACTGCTCTTACTCTCATTATTGTCTTCTTTCACTCGTTCACTTACTTTATTACACTTGACTATTTTCTGAAACTGATGAAGTCTTGGCCGGCTGAAAGCCAAGGCCATAATAATATTAAACGACCTCCTCTGGTACAAGCACTGCTCGGAGCCCTTATCGAGGCTCTTGTGAACTCTGAAGCATCGGGGATTTGGGGTTCCATTGTTTTCTTTCAATTGCTGCTACTGAATCACTACTGATAGTCTAAGTTTCTTACTATTTTGCTTGTTTAACTTTGCTACTGGTTAGTGTCCTTGACTCTTACAATTTTAACTATCTTCATTTCTGTTTGTCTGTGACATGTGTGTTCTGTGTGCCAATATTGTTTGAACTTTTGTAATTAAGCATGATTCAGTTTTTCTTGCTATTCATGAATCCCTGATACTATGTTGGTGTACGCTTTACTGCAATTCTATTATCTTAACAGTGCTCTGCAGTTCCATGTTCTCTGGTAGTTGAATTCAGTAGGCTTCAACATATGTAATATGCTCTCATTATGTGAATGGACTCCGATCTTCTTAAGTGCTACTTGTAAACTAATGTGTGTTCCCTACCTTGTCCTGTATCTATGTGATAAATCAATGCTTGTGTTTCAGATCTTGTTGAGTTATTCTTGCCTAACCTACTAAGTTTCTGAGGCTATACTAATTAGCTAAGGAATGCTTCCATTCCATTTGAGTTCTAATGTGTGTTTGATTGGTTAATCTTATGTCTTTAGCATTGCTTCTAGGGAAAATTTCTATGTTAGCTTCTTCTCTTGTGTCTGAGTAACTGGTATGAGTTATTATGCTTGGCTGTCCTATTCCTCTTAAGTTGATATATTTTCATGAGTTCTCTAGACTTTGGCATTGTTGTGGTTTGTTTTAGACCATGTTACTAGGTTGTTGTGGTACTGCTTGTGATTATGTTAGGCCCCCATGTCAGAAATCTTCATGTGAAACTGCTATCCCTCTGACTATAATTACTATGATTAAGGCTCACTTGTCTAAAGTCTTTTTGACTAATTCCGGCTAATATCTTATGCTAAACTCGATTTCTGGAAACTTAGCATGTATGTGTGTGTGTGTGTGTGTGTGTGTGTTTACCCTATTAACTCAATAGACCTGCTTCTTAAGCCCTCCTGATGTGTGACTGTGTTAAGCATGCTACACCCTTTCCTTTATTGAATGATTGCTCAATATGGTGTTAGTTTTCTATATCAAACTTGCTATGTTAAAGCTGTCCACCTAGTTGGCATGTTCAAGCTCTCTTGTTTGACCAATCTTGTTCCCTTAGCTTCTAAAAAAGGTGATGATATGTTTATGTAATCGTGTCCCAATGAGGTATCACTGTTAATAGACTTTAGATTTGTCAATTGGTTACCATGTATGGTTCCTCCATCTAAGCCTGATACGAGTTCATGTGTGGCCCTCGAGTTGTGCAATTGATACACTCTCACGTTTGGGGTGTGCTTGGATCCGGGTCTACTTTTCGTGTGACAAGTGAGCTTGCTGAAGGCCCAGTGTTACTAGGTTATTTCTCTTTTGGGCCTGCTCTGTTTATTAGGCCTGTAATCTTTCAATATGTAATATTTGCACTTGTATTCATTATTTTGGGCCTGTAATAATTTACAAACAAAACAGATGGGGAAATTAGTAAAAGGGGGATAGAGTACTTTAATTCTCACATGAATGGGTAGAAAATATACCTATAGGATCTATGTGGGCTATTTGCTATTTACCTTACATGCCTTTTAGTTTATGTGTAGAAAGCATGCCTATAAGAGTCACGCACACACATCACTTAACTTTTCAAAACATGTTAGTTCAAGTATTTGCTATACCTGTTTCCATGTCTACTACTGTGCAAACTTAGACAACATGCCTATAGGATTTAATAGCACATGCCTTACTAATCTAGATACTATGCTTATAGGACTTCAAATAATCAATTGGTCAAATGCTTTTATTACTTTAGTGTACTGCCCATGACTATAGTATCATAATTAATCAGCTACTTCGTGCCGTTTCTGTACTGCTTAGTTATTAGAAATCCTGTCTATAGGATATTGTCACCCGCTTAGAAAACATGCCTATAGGGATAAAGTATTATAAAACCAGTTTCAATTATCAACCGTTAGAAATCCTGCCTATAGGATGTAGTTATTCATCTTAGACAACATGTTTATTAAATCAATGTCGCAAACTCTAAGTTTTCAAATAGTCTTACTGCCTCTTCATACGAACAAGTAGAGATTATGTTGATAGGACCTGTAACACCTTCAATATACAAATCTGTTAGTTTAAAGCTGCAATGTTTCCTGTACAATGCTGAAAATCAGGATCATCTAGAAGCCATGCATATAGGACTTAATGACTATAATACATCTTAATTCTGAAACTATCTATTGCATAAACTGAAATATGCTTGCATGCCTTTGTAGTTATGTGTGGAGGATAACTTGGGCCTTTAATTGTATTTACGTGAAGTCCTATCTGTTTTGAATGTCGCTTAATTATATCATTTTGAGAAACCTAAGTAAAGTCTAGAACCACCCAAATAGTAGGTCCAAAGCCTCCTGGACCATAGGCATGGGACGGGTAGCTCCCGCATAGAGTACGACTTAGAATTGAATTAGAACGCTTTTAGGTAAACAACTTCAACATAGTAATCGGGTAGCAGGAGATGATAGTCCGTGCCTGCTGAATAATATGTGCAACTCCTACCTAAAGGAAGTTGCGAAGTATTATATATGTTGCACGGGGTGATCCTTTAGGCTAAAAGACTTAGGACTCCCCCCCCCCCCCTTTTCTTTATATACTTGATATCTACACTTAGTCGTTTACTATAAATCAATGTAATTGTGTCTTGTAGTCATATTGAGATTCGTACCTATTCTCATATGTTTTAATAAGACTTTTCAACTTTTAATCTCTCTTTATTTCTTTGATCATTTAGCCTAATTACATAATCCACGTAGTTTAAAGTTCGGTTGGCTCCCACAGTTGTGGACCTCGGAGAATGCCTAACACTTTCTCTCCAAGGTAATTTGAGCCCTTACCCGATCTTTGGTGACGTTGACTAATTAAAACAGAGTTATTTGCGATTAGGTGCCCTAACGCACCTTAAAATCGTTAGGTGGCGACTCTTCTCTTTTAATACCCATTTAAAAAATTTGTCACATATCGAAAACCAATTTCGCGAGAAAAAGGGGTGCAACACTCGTTCTTATTTGGCCCTACAATTTTCCCTCCAAAACAGAATATTAAATATAGAGATCTTCTTCCTATTCCCAAGCATTGAGCAGCATGAAATCATCCATGTTCACATACGGAGGAAGCTAAAAAGTCTTTACATCATATTGTATTTAGTGTGTATAGCAAATTATTGTATTTAAAAAAAATACAGTATACGATTTAGTAGGAGGAAGAAAATTTGAATTCACCAGATTTAGTAGTGTCAATACTTCCTCCTTATCAAACCAAGTCAAAGTGGACACTTCCTCCTTATCTAAAATGGATTCAAACCAAGAAATTTTGGCGGTGCAAGAAAATATGAATTCAAATGGACATAACACAAATACAACAACCATGAATATGAACCAATATAATAGGTTTGATCGAGTTAGGGACGATTTATACAGATCTTTAGGGATGACAGTTTGTTGAATGAATACGAATGGGTCGATGTTGATTCTCATGACAGTTTCAACAATGCAGTGCATTTAAATGATGATGATGAAGAACCTGATGGAGAATATTATGGAGAAGCTGACGATGATGGGGAGCATTTTTTAGTAAATGAATTAGAGTTATATGATGTTGATCAGGAAATGGAGAATGATTTCACTGAAGAGGATATGGTTGTAGGTCCAATCTCTGAAATGTGATATAGAGATAAAGATTCTTTGTTTGCATTCTACAAAGAACATGCACGATTGAAATGATTCTCTGTCTTCAAAAGAAATTCCAACAAGAAGGGTGGTGACACTGCCAGGTACATAACTTACTGTTGTGATCGGGCTAGGATTCGCAAAACTAAGTTTACCATCAAGAGTAACAATTGTAAAGCTAGGTTCACTGCTATTTTGTATGATTCTAGTTGTTGGCGCGTCTCTAAGGTCGTTCACGATCACAATAATGATTCTCTCCCTTCCATATCGCGTCTGATGGCGGGACATAGGTCCGTTTGTGATTCTTTGAGGAGAATCTTGTAGCTCACGATCGATCTGGCATTAGACCTTCCAAGAATATTAGACTTGCTGAGGTTCAACGTGGTGAACCGTAAAATTTAGGTTGCACTCCATAATATTGTAGAAATTTTATTTTAAAGAGTAGGAATTTTGAAATGCAAGAAGGGGATGCACAGTCATTGATCAATTTTTTCGTGAAATACAAGTAAAGGATCGGGAGTTTTTCTATTCAATAGACGTTGATAATATTGGTACGCTGTGAAATATGATATGGGTGAATTCACACTGTAAGGCGGTGTATGAGCAATTCCATGATGTGATATGCTTTGATACGACTTACCTTGTGAATCGATATAATATGCCATGTGCTACATTTGTTGGCATCAATCGCCATAGACAGTCCATCTTACTAGGATGTACTCTCATGTCTCATGAAGATATCTGATCACAGCCAACTCCGCACCACTAAAAAGTAGCAAGAGAGGGTCGCAATAGCTTTTACCCGATTTGTGGGTCAGGATCGATTCCATAGAGAGCTAAGATTGGAGTCGAGTATCTATTTAGCTTAGGATTGCGTGTATGCTCTTAATTGATCTTCCATTCATATTTGGTTTTTCTATATATTCTACTATGACCAAACTACAAATTATAATTGTAACTAAACAAGACTAAAAGTAAATTGCTACGAGTTGTATCTAATAGTATAAAGGGCACTAGGGTAGTGACCTTCACCTAGGTGGCTAATCGACGGGTAATTGCATCTAAGGCACGATCGACATGATTGGGAAAATATGTTATAACCGTTACTCAATACTACCCACTCTACACCTCTCGGTAGAAAGAGTGATTTTGGCCAATTGACTCTCGAGAGACCAATTGGGTATGCATATTTGCCCGAGCAACTAGGGTTCAAGTTGGGTAATTACTCTCTCGAGGTTTAACCCTTTAATTGGGAATATCAAATCTCTTGAGTCCGTCCCAATTCCTTGTTGAGTCAATTTTGGAGACTTAGGCTCCCTTTCTCAAGAAGAGCCAAGTCAACTTAGCACAAACTAGTGTTTGCAACCACTAATTCATAAATTAAACCATAAAATTGACCCAAATAACAAACACCCATAATCAATCTAACCTTAAATCACAACACCCATCAATTACCCACACTAGGGTTGATCCACACCCCTAATGGGTTTAACTACTCATGCTTGAAGATAAAATCAGAGAAATAGATGAAGAGAAAGACATAATATTAAATTACTAAAGTAAATATAATGATTCAATTGCTAAATTTACGCTAAGGTTCCCAAAATAGCTACAAAATAGCTTCTCACGAGCGCAACTGCTGTTCTAAATTAACTGCTTACCCTAAAAATGGAAAAAGGTTCTATTTATACTAAGCTGGAAAAACTGGACAAAAATACCCCTGCGGGGTCAGTGCGGGCCGCACAAAATGGACTGCGGCCGCACTAGGCTCTTGGACTTAAAATCTTGGCTCTCTGAACTCAGGCTCCGCGGACCGCGCAGAATGGACCGCGGCCGCGGAGGCAGCTAGCGCGGTCCGCACAGAGTCGACCGCGGACCGTATAGGCTTGATGATAGGCTCTGGACATCTCTCAGAAGTTGGCTTCCGCGGACCGCGTAGAATGGTAGTGCGGCCGCGGAGGCAGCTAGCGCGGTCCGCACAGAGTCGACCGCGGACCGCATAGGCTTGATGATAGGCTCTGGACATCTCTCAGAAGTTGGCTTCCGTGGACCGCGTAGAATGGTAGTGCGGCTGCGGAGTCTTCAGTGCGGACCGCACAATCTCCACTGCGGCCGCACTGCTTTAACACTTGATTTGCCAGTTCTCTGAATCTCCCTAGTGCGGACCGCACAGAATGGACTGCTGCCGCACTAGGCTAGTTTGTCCTGAGTTCTCTTTGTCTTTGATACTTGTGAAGGTTCACTCCTTTTGAGCCGATATTTGACATCTTGTCACTTTGTTGATCAAACCTGCAATCAAGCACAACTTATGAGCCTTTGGATCTATTTTGTAAGAATTTATCATCAAAGCGTAAGCAAGAAGGAGCATGAAATACGTCAAAATACCTAGTTATATCTATAGTTACAAATTAATTTTTAGAACTTGGCTTGAGGCCATGGAAATATTCATCCAGATGCTATCATAACTGACCAGTGTCCGAGCATTAAGCCAGTCATTGCTGAAGTGATGCCACATACAATACATAGGTATTGTATTTAGCATATTTTTTCAAAGTTGCTTCTATACTTAAGTGGTGTCCGTCCTTCTAAAATTGCACATGGAGAATTTGAATCCATGGTCCTTGATAGCATTACTGTTGAAGTTTTTGAGAGAAAATGGACAGAATATATTGCAAATTATAATTTGCATACAAGGAATTGGTTCAACAAGCTTTACTCCGAGAAGGAAAAATGGATTGTTGTGTACCTTGATGTATATTTTTGGGATGGTATGCTATCTACGCAAAGAAGTAAGGAGATGCATGCATTCTTTGGTGGATATATTACCCGTCAAAGCACTCTTAGTATGTTTGTTCACCAATATGAGTTAGCTATAAGAGCTAAGCATGAAAAAGAGTTGGAAGCAGAATACAGGTCAAAGGGCTTTCAAATTGTGTGTGAGTCATTGTTCAAGTGGGAGGAGCAGGTAATTCAGTGTTATACGCGTACAGTGTATGAATTTTTCAAGACACGGCTAAGGAAATTTTATCATTATGAAGTCAGCAGCCCCGATGATCATCAATTTGTCCCTAGTGTTGAGAAATTCATCGTTAATGATTATTCAGTTGTACCAAAAAATGGTGGAAATCCAGTAAAGTACATTGTTGAATATACACCTATCAGTGATTATTTTAGTTGCAGCTGCAAATGGTTCGAGTCTAGAGGGATACTTTGTTGCCATATACTCAAGATCTTGTCACACAAGAAGATTGATAAAATTGGCGGAAGGTATATACTAACAAGGTAGAGAAGCGATGTTATTCCGCCACACTTGATTCGGTTCCATCAATTTGGCTACCCAAACATGACTCCTGAGTACAAGACATACAGGAGCATGTTGAAGTATTTTGACATGGCTTATGATATAGCACTGGGCACCAGCGTGAAGGTTCAATATGTTAAGCATAATTTGAAGATGATGGTGCATGATCTTCAAAACTGGGACAACAAAATGATCGTGTCAAACCCCGACCAGGATGACTCAGGTGAAACTGAAGGCACAACTCTACGATATCCCCAGTACACTCGTTCACGTGGCATGCCGAGTTTGAATAGATATAGAGGAAGAACTGAATACTACTTTACAAGTTCACAGCTGCGTGGTGTACTGGAGCTAGTAATGGCGGAAGAACTTGTGTTAGAGGGGGTGGCAGGAGTGGTGGCAGGAGTGGTGGCAATTTGGTGGTAGAGGTGGCGGTAGAAGTGGTGGACGTAGGGGTAGGGGTAATGAGCATGATGGTTCCGTAGGTGGGAATGAGGTATAATTTTGCAACTATATTTGATTTATTACTTAAACATATCATTTTTTCTTATAGTGTTTGTTTGATTTTAATTGCAGCAAATTGACGCTACACAATCGCAATCAAGCTTGTTTGATCTCAGTGCCGAACCAGACTTGGAACTGTAATATTTGATAAAGAATATTGCTGAAACTTGGAGTTCTCAATAGGCCTAATTGCATTGTTATTTTATTTGGTTCGGGACTTTTTGTTTTTGAAGAAATTTTGCTTGTTTTGCATAAACTTTTTTGTTTGATGATTTATGAAACTTATGCATTGCTTAGTTTGTTTTAACCAACGTTTATGTGTTGTGGATATCGTATTAGCTACTGCATAATTGTTGCTATCTTTCCCCATGGCTTTGGATTAGTTACGTTGTATTTTAACTTCAATACTTGAAACAAAACAAAATTGTTCTAACAAAGAGAGTGCAGAAAACATTTGCTCGATGCCAAATATTTTGTCGTGTTGAACTCTAAAATGATGCACGATCTTAATGTAGCAATGACGATTAAGAAGTTATTAGCGATGAAGAAACGATCTTGAATTTCATAATATTTAACCTTTGCGATGAAGAAAGCATTTGCTAAGTCTTTCCCTCAACCTTTGCTTCCTGGGTTCGAAACAAGTAGCGACATTCTCTTTTTTTATCAACTCAATAATAAAGTTATTAAAGTATTTGTAATATTAATTTAAACCAGAAATGCCAATAGACGCTCTAGTTGATCAACTCTCTAAGTTCTTTCCCTTACATATGCTGCCAAGGTTCGATACCTCGCTGCAGTATTATTTTTTTCCGAAATTTTTCTTTCCCTTATTAGTTCGTTTTCATCCGAAGAGTCTAGGTGGTTGAATTATATTTAATATTTCAGTCTCTAAAACTTTGAATCACTAATTAATACCATTTTTTGTTATTCGTGTAGACTTTTTCAATTTTCTATGACCAAATTAATTTCGTTTTTCAAGAATTTTTTTAAAGGTTACCAGTCTTGTTTTGGGTTCTATTATATCCAAAAGAAGAGGAGTACTTGTAATTTCCAGTCTTCTTCCTAGTAGTTTAAGTTTAGTCATTTTTCCTTATACTAAATGTATAAAATAATTTCCATAAACATGGAAAAAGTACAACAAGGAAAAATCATAAACAATTTTCCAGTCTTCTTAAAATAAATAAGTATAACAATAATACAAGGAAAAATCATAGACAATATTATAAGAAAGTCATATTAATCCATATACATTTCAATGAAAAGGGTAGAACACGGTCACAACACGACCTTAATGAAAAAATCGAAAAAGCTAAGCATTAGATGTTCCTTGCAATTCAACGACGAATATCACAGCCCTTGATATAGCCTTAACCAGTTCAAAAAGAAGAACACTCCCATTCTTCAGATTGTTGTCGACAACAAATTATTTCCACCCCTTAACGTGTCTTCTTCGAACAACACCCGTTAGAGTCACGGTCTACTCATTCCCATTACATCGAACTATTATTATAATCGAACTATGAGGAAGATAGTCACAAATACTCTTTGGAAGAAAGTGCACAATCATAATGGAAAGATAATGTAAAAAATCATATCATGTAAACTAAAAAAATAAAAAAAAGTGAATTTACCAGAGCTGCTTAATGTACGATCTGGATAGGTTCGTCCTAAACCATGGATAAAAATTATCTTCAATCCATCCGTTAGCATTCATGTTTAGAGTATGTCTTTTGTTTGTAGAGTAGGAAATGTAGGTTAACTTATGTTTAGGATATATATATATAAAGAATCAAAAACTTTTAATATCTCTCCAATCGTATTTTTAATTTTCCCTTTGTTTCCTCCAAAAATTTTATTTGACATTTTAGTCAAAAAGTTTAATCATGTTTCCCTTTAAATAAAAGAAGCTAGAATTCATCTTAGTCCTAAAATTTAATCATGTTTTACCTTTTATTATAATTAAGATTAACCAATAAAATGTAGTATACTAAGATTCTACAATAATATTGTAAAATATTGGCTAAGAATTTTATTGCAGAGAATAACTAGTAGTCGATACGTATGAACTTAATAAATGAAATTATATATTGGCTATTATATAAACGGTCAATATAACTATGAATCACAACGATGTAATTAACATAGGTTATATGACTACAACCTTAGTCAATGGACTTATATGGTAGCTATGAATAACTAGTGGCCGATATGTATGACTTTAATGGATGAAATTATATATTGGCTATTATATAAACGGTCAATATAACTATGAATCACAACGATGTAATTAGCATAGGACATATGAATAAAACCTTAGTTAATGGACTTATATAGTTGCTATGAATAACTAATGGCCGATACGTATGACCTTAACGAATGAAATTATATATTGGCTATTATATAGATGGTTAATATAACTATGAATCGCAATGATGTAATTAACATAGGTTATATGACTACAATCTTAGTCAATGGACTTATATGGTTGCTATGAATAACTAGTGGCTGATACGTATGACCTTAATGAATTGAATTATATATTGGCTAGTTCTTAGACGGTTAATATAACTATGAGTCGCAACGATGTAATTAACATAGGTTATATGACTACAACCTTAGTCAACGGACGTATATGCTTGCTATGAATAACTAATGGCTGATACGTATGACCTTAATGAATGAAATTATATATTGGCTATTATATAGATGGTTAATATAACTATGAATCGCAATGATGTACTAACATAGGTTATATGACTACAATCTTAGTCAATGGACTTATATGGTTGCTATGAATAACTAGTGGCCGATACGTTTGACCTTAATTAATTGAATTATATATTGGCTACTATATAGACGGTCAATATAACTATGAATCGCAATGATGTAATTAAGGCTTAGTCAATGGACTTATATGGTGTAACGACCCAGCAGGTCGTTTTGAGAGTTGCAGCCATGTTTCCCCATTTCCTGCTTCTTTGTGTTCCACAACTATATTATGACTTACCGGGTTAGTTGGTTCGGGTCCGGAGTAATTTTGGAGTGAACTGAGATACTTAGTCTCTTAATTAGAAGTTTAAGTTGGAAAAAGTCGACTGCATGTTGACTTATGTGTAAACGACCTCGGGTTTGAATTTTGATAGTTCTGTTAGCTCCTTTAGGTGATTTTGGACTTAGGAGCGCATCCGGAATGTGATTTGGAAGTTCGTAGTAGAATTAGGCTTGAATTGGCGAAAGTTGGAATTTGGCGAACTTGACCGGCAGTAGAAATTTTGATATCAGGGTTCGATTGGATTTTCGGAAGTTGGAGTAGATTCGAAGTGTCATTTATGACTTGTGTGCAAAATTTGAGGTCAATCGGACGTGATTTCATAGGTTTCGACGTCGTTTGTAGAATTTGGAAGTTTAGAAGTTCATTAGGCTTGAATTCGAATGTAATCTGTGTTTTTAATGTTATTTGAGGTGGTTTGAGGGTTCGACTAAGTTTGTATTGGGTTATATGACTTGTTGGTATGATTGGTTGAGGTCCCGGGGGGCTCGGGTGTGTTTCAGGTGGTTAAAGGATCAAGTTGGATGTTTGAAGAATTGCTGAAGATGGTCTGTTGCTGGTGTAATTGCACCTGCGAGGGGTCTAGCCGCAGGTGCGAAGCCAATTTCAGATTTTTGGCTCTAATTTAGTAGTTTTCTTGTGGAATTTATCCCTTTAGCCTATATTAATTGTATTGTACTAGTTGTGGCTAGATTCGGGACATTCGGAGGCCGACTCATGAGGCAAAGACATTTTGAAGTATAGTTTTAGTCGGATTGAGGTAGGTAACAGTTTTAAATATGGTCCTAAGGGTATGAAACTCCGGATGTTGTGCTATGTGACTATTGTGGAGGTGACGCACATGCTATGCTAGGTGACGGGCGTGTGGGCGTGCACCGTGGGAATTGTAACTTGGTCCGTCCCGTGGAATCGTAAATTGGAATAACTTGTTATTAGCTATATGTTTCTCTCAGTGTTATAGAAATTGGACTGAATTCCATGCTAGAAATCACGCTTAGGCTACATGACATCATTGTTGAGACCCCTAGAGGTCGTGCACTTGTTTATTTAGCTGCTATTTGCTATCTTGTACTCAGTCATGATTTTAATTGCATATCGCACCTCCATCCCTTCTTGTCCTTTGTTGATACATGTTATTATCTCTGTTTGGCCTGATTTATATGCTTTCTGAGTTCTCCGTGCGGATTATAGCGCTTGGGCTGTAGGAGCCCCTCCGGAGTCTACACACCCCCAGTGAGCGCAAGTACCTATTGAGTGTGAGTACTGAGGGCTGAGAGCCGAGTGATTGAGCTGTTGAGATGAGTTGAGTAACTGTTGCCCTAAGAGGCTGTACTTGCTTTCAGTTGTTGTTGCACTTAAGTTGATATCTATTATTGTTGTGAAATTTCTAGAAGATTTTATATCCGGTTTACTTGAACTTGAAATTGTATAAAACTTGACTTAAATAGCCGGATTTGAAAGCATGTCTAATCTTTACTGAAATTACTGTAATGAACTGTATTTGCATAGCTCGTCACTGCTTCTCAGTTCCTTATTCGTTTCTGTTACTTACTGAGTTGGTTGTACTAACGTTACACCCTGCACTTAAAGTGCGGATCCGTGTGTCCAGTCACGGAGGACGTTGAGCTCGTGCGTGATTGAGTACCGGAGACTTACGAGGTAGCTGCTGGCGTTCGCAGTCCTTGTCTCTCCCTTCTTATTACCTTTTCTCTCTTTTATTGGCATTTGGCACAGACTGTTGTAAACTCTGTTTCTAGACTGCTTGTCAGATGCTCATGACTTAGTGACATCCCGATGTCGGGCTATCATTCTGTACTTATGTTTTGGGTTTACCCCATTGTTATGCAAACTCCGGTTATTTTAAATGTGTTAACTCATTTTTGTTAAATGTTGAAAGTGTATTGAAAATGTCATCTTTCCTAGTATCACAATAGGCGCCATCACGACAGGTTAGATTTTGGGTCGTGACATATGGTTGCTATGAATAACTAGTGGCCGATACTTATGACCTTAATGAATAGAGTTATATATTGGCTATTATATAAATGGTCAATATAACTATGAATCACATTTGTTGATACCCAATTTTTCCCTCATATATTTCAAAATGCATATATACTGTCAAAATAGTGCATGAGCATCAACCATTATTTTTCCATAATTTTCCTGTAATTTTAAAAGGATTTTAATTAATTTATTCTAGCATTTTATTATATAAATAATTACTAATTGCATCACAAACGGTTTAATGATAATTTTATTGCTTAATTTTATCACTTATATTTATACTAAGCTTTAATTATTTCATGAATAGCCATATGTACATATTAGGGTTATAATTGCAATAACTTTGCAATAATGGCCCAATGTGTGCATAATTATCTTAATTCACAAGAAAATAATCTTTTATATTTTTATAATACTAAGTAATTATTTTAAATCATTTTCATTCACAAATGATATTTTTATCATTTATAAATTATTTTATAAATTTATTTTATTAAGTTAATTGGGTATTTAAATAATAGCCCCTTTTTCTTAATTATTTTTCGGACCTAACCCAATTACACCCGCCCAATTACTTAAAATCCTAGCCCAATATACCCTAGCCCACTTAAATGTAATCCATAACCCAATCTCCAAATAACCCGCCCCAACCCGGATGGAATCCCAACCGTTGATCTCAGAAGTTCAACGGTCTAGGATTCGTTTTCTTTTTTAATTAACACCAACTACCCCCTAACCCTAGTCACTTCTCTAATTCTGCCGCCCCCAAATCCCCTCCCTCCTCTCTCCTCTCTCAGACGCTCCCCTAACCCTAGCCGCCGTCACCGGAAAACCCTCTATTCCATGGGGTTTTCCTTTGATTTTAGGCCCCAGCCGGCCTCTTACCTTCACTGGTTGTTCGATTTCTTCATGGTTTGAAGGAATCTCAAAGAGATTTAACTCGGAGTCGACCTAGACTCTTCATTTTTTTCGATGAACCTGCCTCATCTTCATCGCTATGTTTGTGAGTATTGTTATCTTTATGTCTATGGCTTGAAACTCCGATTCTTAACTGGATTTTTCTTACCTCGTTCCATTCTTCAAAACCCTCATCTCTTTCTACTTGAGTCTATTCAGATCCTTGTAGATCTGAAATGATTTTAAATTTATCTGGTATTTTCTTTATAAACCTTCTGTTTTTCCTTATTACTAATCGATTTTAATGTTTCTCTAAAACTAGGGTTTCACTTATTTGCGTTTCTGCAAAACTTTTCTAAAGAAGTTTGAGTGTTTGATTCCGTTACTCTTCATTTGCTTGACTGTCTATGTTCTAAACCCTGGGGTTTATGACTACTTCATTAGTTGTTCTGGTATTTGCCCGTTATTCCTTGTCTGTCAATTAGCAGAGATTAATTGATGTTATTTGACTATTTAGGGTTCGAAATTATATCATTCTACTGAGATTGTTACTTTCTGTGATATTTACCTATTTTTCTTATTTGTGACTCCTAATTGGTACTACTTGCCTTAATTAGTTTATTAGCCCGATTTCTAGGTTTTGGTTTATTCAAACCGACTTATAAATGGCCTATGACTTATTTCTTGCCTTATTTAAACCCCAATCTGGGCTGTTAATTGATTCTCCCTATTTTAAGGGGTCTTTCCCGGATTCTTCTGTGTTAATTGATTGAGTGTACCAGCCCCAATCAACTGGATGCTTTTATTTGTATACCTTATTTGTGAACTCTATTATTCTTTCCCTTATTTGCTTTACTCTGCTAAGTGCTATATAAACCCCATTCTGATTTCTTTCAAACATACGAACACACTCAGAAAGATACAAAAACACACACACAAACTCTTATTCACACACACTCTTCATTGTAATTTCATCTGTTACTTGTGTTTGTTGCACTGTCTAGCCGGCTGAAAGCCAAGGTTAGACTATTGGATTCAACTTGCCTTCACCTTCCTGTTTGCTATCTCTTAACTGGTATGCCCCTATTTCTGTTATCATAATCTCTTCTATGTGCTATATGTCTCAGTATACTTCTGCTTTGATACTTGTTTCCTAGCCATCTCCTTCTCAACTACTATGCTTCAGTTCCTATTCTCTATGACTTATATGATTAGTTCACTCTGAACCTCAACATGTGCATGTTTATTATATGCTTCTTGTTTATTTTAACCAGTATGCTTTAGTCTTGTTATCTCTTTGTCCCATGTGGCTGTGATGGTTAGTGTTCCAACATGCTTCTGTTCTGCCCTATGTTTCTCTTAACCAACATGACTTAAGTCCTGTCCTGTTCTATATGATAGCATATCCCTATTTTGCCCATGATACTGGTTTACTCATTCTGAAACTAGCATGTATAATTCCCACTGCCCCACCCTGTTCTGTATGGTAGTTTGATTAGTCATTTTGATTTCAGTACGTTTCTCTGTTTAATACATGTCTATATGCTTACCTAGTAATAGTTAATGGACTAAGTCAATTCCAACCATGTGAAGCCTTGTTTGACTTTATTGTGACTCTGTTTTTTCTATGATTCCAATGTTCCTGGTGATTGTAACCACTGGAATTCATGTCTGGACTCAGTCTGATAAATGTGGTTCTGTTTGTAGTTTTTGATCTTGTGACCTGTTTCTATTCACTTCTAAAAATCCAAACTGTTTTTTTTCTAAAACTACCTCCTATTTTTATATACTATTTTCAACTCCTACTCTTAAATATCTAGGGTCCTGCCCCCCCCCCCCAGTGTGAGCACTGCCTAGAAGTCCACGAGACTCATCCGAACTCTGACACGTTGGGGCTGGATTTTCCAAACTTGTTTACAAAAATTATTTCTTTGAAAAGTTCTGGTGTGAGCATTACCCGGGGCCCCTGAGGCCCTTGGGAACTTTGACACACCAGAGGCCCATTTGGTGTAATATGGACTATTGGTGTACTCCAGATCTGATTGAAGGGCTGGCTTCCAGGTTGATCCTGGGCCTGCCAAGGCTCCCTATAGTATAATGATTTCTCTTTCATTGTGTAATTTATTCATAATGGTCTGTAATAATAATCCTCGTAAAATATAGATATTGGGGTTATTAGTAAAAGCTGGGGGGTCTATTCTTATATCTTTTGTTGAAATTGGGTAGAGATTTTGTCCACAGGACTTGGCTATGCTATTTGCACTATGTGATATTTAGAGATCCTGCCTATAGGATTTTATGATTGTTTGACCCTGTGCTGCACATCTGCATGTTAGAAATCCTACTATAGGACTTTACGTTTAATTCTGCACATTAGAAATCCTGTTTATAGGATCTGCACGTATTTTTAATTCAATGTACATTAGTAACCATGTCTATAGGATCTTGTGTGTTTGAATAACAATTTTCCTAGTAATATGTTTAAAGAGTTCTGCCTACACATGATTAGTATAGATCCTTCCTATAGGAACTAAAGTCACCTAGATATCATGCCTATAAGAAGCAAGCGTAAAAACAGCTTCAACACTTAGATATCATGCCTATAGGAAATACATATAAAATCAGGTCTTGACACTTAGACATCATGCCTATAGGGAGTAAGTGTAAGAAAAACCAGTCCCTGTGTTTAGGTATCATGTCTATAAGAACTAATGCTATAATCAGTTTCTGTATTTAGAAACCATGCCTATAGGATTTCAAAATCAGTTCCTGCATTTAGATATCATGCCTATAGGATTTCAAAAAACTAGTTTCTGCATTTAGATATCATGCCCATAAGGTTTTAAAATCAGTTTCTGCATTTAGAAATCATGCCTATAGGATTTCAAACCCGTTTCAGCACTTAGAAAGCATGCCTATAGAATTTAAAGATAAAATCTGCCTGTTAAAAATTAGTAATTGATGCCATGTCTATAGGGTCCTGACCGACTATCACTTAGGCAAGCTTGTAAGTTAATTAAATTCTGGGTCTAAAAACTATGACTGCTTGTTTGACGTATGCCCAGATTCAGAGTGTTAACCAAATCAGTAGGAAAATTGATAGCTACTCGTCTGCTCGCTTTAAGACTGCTGTATATTCTGTTTTTGTGCTCATTTAGACACCCTGCCTATAGGATCCTAAAATCATTTAAAATTGCTTGAACCGCGTGCATATATTTATCTATTTGTGGAGGTTAACATGAGCCCACTTAACTACTTCTTGTGTGATAGTCCTACTTGGCTTTTGATTGTCGCCTAGTTTTCTCCTTTTAAACAACATAGGTGAGTCTAGAACTGCCTTAAATAGAGGTCCTAAACACCTCCAGGGCCATAGGTAAGGGACGGGTAGTGCACGCATAAGGTACGCATTGGATAGAACGCTTAGGTAATAATCAAAAGGGGAGGGTAATTGGGTAGTAAAGGAAGTGATGACCTGTGCGCTAATGCTATGTGTAGCACCCCAATTTGGGGACGATTACCAAGTATTGCATAGAAGTGATCCTATAGGCTAAAAAACGTAGGACCCCCTTTACTCCTTGTTTTAAAAGTAATATCTGTTTGTTTAATTTGCTTTATTTCCTTATAAGACTAATTCGCTTAAATTGAGTTTGGTCGGGACCCACCGTTGTGGACCTCAAGGGGTGCCTAACACCTTCCCCTCAAGGTAATTTCGAGCCCTTACCCAATCTCTGGTAATGTAAACTAGTTCATGAGTCATTTGTTCTAGGTGCCCTAATGCACCTTAATTCGTTAGGTGGCGACTCTTCAAATCTCATACCCAATTCCCAAAAGGAAAAGGAGTTGTCCCAAAATATCGAGACCCGGACTCCGCGAGAAAAAAGGGGGCGCGACAGCAACGATGTAATTAACAAAGGCCATATGAATAAAACCTTAGTCAATGGACTTATATGGTTGCTATGAATAACTAGTGGCCGATACGTATGACCTTAATTAATGGAATTTTATATTGGCTATTGTATAAGCGGCCAATATAACTATGAATCACAACGATGTAATTAACATAGGCTATATGACTACAACCTTAGTCACTGGACTTATATGGTTGTTATGAATAACTACTGGCTGATACGTATGACCTTAATGAATAGAATTATATATTAGCTATTATATAAACGGTTAATATAACTATGAATCGCAATAATGTAATTAACATAGATTATATGATTACAACCTTAGTCAGTAGATATTGATTATTAAAAGGGGACTAAATATGCAAAATACATAACTTAATTCATTAATATTATTTTTGGTCAAAATAAAAAAAAAAATTTATTCCACCAAGTAAGAATTTATACACAGCTAACTCATTTGGACTCAAGAGTTAGTTCTCTCAGAATACCACAACTATGTTATAACTATCTATGCTGGGTACCAATTTAACCTATCTAGTATATTCTTCCATTTACAATTGTTCTGTCCTTTAACATGTAACTGTATAACTATTTCCTGCATTCTCTGTCTGGCCTCTTGCTTCTTTTGTTGAAATCTTTTAGCATTTCTCTCTGCCCAGATATGATAAACAGTTGTTGCAAAGAGAAAGCCTAAAATATGAGTCTATGGTCGATTATTGATTCTGATTGCCACCCAATTGACTTCTTCCTGCCAAGTACCTATGTTACTTTTTATGCCCAACCAGCCTAGTAGAGTATGTCACACCTGATGTGAGTAAGAGCATTCAAATAGCATATGCTCCAAGGTTTCCTCTATGTCAGCTGCACACAATACACATCCTTTGTCAACCTATGTTCCCCATCTCTCTAATCTGTCAACAGTAGCTAGTATGTGCTGAACTGCTAACCAGTGGATGAATTGATGCCTGGGAATGGTACATTGTACCAACACTGTTTTCTTCCAATTCATTAATATTTTATAATCAAAATTGCTACTTAGGATGAAAAAATGATGGAATTAGCATTAAAAAATAATTTAATTAGCACTCAAACGATGGGATATAAAGCTGTCAAAATTGAACGATGAAAAAACTTAAGAGGGAAACTTAGCATTCAAAATTTTTGAGGAGGGTGTTTGAAATAACTTTTTGGACTGGGTTGGCCCCATATATATAGTATCAAGTACTCAAATTCTAAAGACCTAAAATACACTCACCTACAAACCCTAACTATGGACGCCTCTTACCAAACGGGCCCTATCTTACTCTTCTACTAATGATAATGAAGAAGAGAATCATCCAACATTTGAAGTGGTTATGACTGATTCATACATCAACAATGACGATCTGGTAAATTATTATGTCCTTTAAACTTTTTTTTCTTTGAATGTTGCACTGACTTCTTGACTTAAATACTAACTGATTTTTTTTACATAAAATACTTTTATTGTTTATACCTTAACTCCAGAAAAATATATGCACCAATAGTGTATATATATATATATATATATATATATATATATATATATNTATATATATTTTCTTGTCTTAGTTTCATATTTTCCGCAAACTTAATAATAATGCTTTTTTTCTTTTTTCAGTATATTCCAAGAAAAATCTACAAGCACCTTCCTCCAACAGTAGAAACCGCGCTTCTTCACTATCGTGGTAAAGAGTGATTTGTATCTTTGAGCGTTGGTGATCGAAGAAGGTTCAAAGTAGGGTGAAAACTATTTGTTTTGGACAATTATGTCAAGCGAGATTTCGTCATCAAATTTGAGTTGGTTAATATTGCACCACTGTATGTTGTATTCAAAGTTCAAGTGAAGGGAGAAGGAACTTCTGATAATCCGGTTGAAATTGATAAGTTTCTAGGATGTGTTTGTCACGATCCAAAATCCACTATAGACCGTGATGGCGCCCAACATCGCCGTTAGGCAAGCCAACACTTAATTATTCATTTTAATATTTTTGAAATAATGAACCGCATTATATAAATAGGATAAAATCTGGCACTCATAGAAACCCGTGCTTTTCTTTACCAAATTCCGAGTAATAATAAATCATAAGATGAAATTATAACAATAACGTGAACGACAATAATGAACATCCACTAGGAACCTCAAAACCCGGTGTTACAAGTGCATGAGCATATACTAAGAAGTACAATAACAATACAACATCTGTCTGGAAGACAAGATAGACAAGATAAAGTAAATAACTATGACGGAGACTCTGTGTGCTGTGAATTGTAGCATGGAATGCAGCTCACCATAAAGTCCCTTCTGCAGTCACACCTACGCGCCCAAATGACCACCAAATGAACCTGTTAGATCCTGCACATTTAGGGCAGAAGTGCAGCATGAGTATGTAAATCAACGCGTACCCATTAAGTATTTAGCCTAACCCCGAAGAGGTAGTGACGAAGGGTCGATATTGACACTTACTAGTGGTCCAACAAATCAAATCTAATAAAGTAGACAAGTATGAAATATGGTAAGTAGACAATGAGTACAGATATAGGTAAATAATACAGTCTACAACTGAACAATGAACACAAAATCCTCAATTATCGGATACCTCATCAAATGGAATACGTAATGGTCAATACCAAATCAACGGTCACATCCTGAGTCAGGAAACTCATGAGTACGCGGACTCCTTATCCAGTATTTCGCAAGATTCTGCAGCTCGATCCCATAAGAGTGTTTCATAGAACTGCTGAGGCGAACGACCCGATCCCATATGAATATGATACATGGTACTGCCGAGGCAAATGGCCCCATTCCATAAAAGTGTGTTACAATATCCTGCCGAGGCAAACGACCCGATCCTATAAGAGTGTGATACATAATCCTGTCGAGGCAAACGACCCGATCCCATATGAATATGATACTCTGTCGAGGCGAACGACCCGATCCCATAAGAGTGTGTTACATGATACCGCCGAGGCGAATGGCCCGATCCCATTAGAATAAGAAGCTTTAATGGGTCATTCACCCCACTCACAAATATACGTGTGAGTTATGAAACTAAGAAAACTTTTCGATGAATTCGCACAACATGGAAGAGATTCGTAAGGGAAGACCAATTTTCCACGGCTAATCAAGTAGCTCGTCAAATATCTAAAATAGCGAGTCCATTACTCTACACAAGTCTACTCTCAGGTCGTAATGCGAAATGAAGTAATTAAATAGGCAAGAATAACTCAATTAGTATAATTAAAGCATGGCGTAAATCTATGTCTACCCAGACATAATCAGGAATTCTAACATACGCACGGACACTCGTCACCTCATACGTGCGTAGCTCTCATAACATGTAGCATATAACAAGAATAACACCTACGGGGTAAATTCCCCCTCACAAGGTTAGATAGGAGACTTACCTTACTCCGAAGTTCCATAACAGGCTCCAATGCCTTTCTAGCACCTCAGACCAGTACCCATCGATCCGAAACTAGTCAAACAATCATGAAAACCAATAACTGTCACAACCCAAACCCCCGCACTGGTCGTGATGGCGCCTCTCGTGAAGACGAGGCCAGCCAACTAACCCAACTCGTCTTTTCAAAAGTAGTTAAACATAATTAAATAGCTTAAATATGACTTAATAGTACTAATTAGCATAAATACAACCCAACACAGCCCTAATCGGGGTGTCACAAGTCACGAGCATCTATAAGAATGTAATTACATTTACAAGTCTACAAATACACTGAACAGGAATAATGAATAACATAGAAAGAAACGGTGCTGCGAACGCTGGCAGTCACCTCGCTAAACTACTATAGCTCTGCCTCCAAACAGCCAATACCCGCTACCGGGTGAACAAATACCTGCAACTGCACACGGGGTGCAGGGAGTAAAGTGAGTACTCCAACTCAGTGAGTAATAAAGGTAAAACTGAGCAGTAAGAAATCACGTAAAGCAACCAATATGCTGTATAGAAGCAGGGTACAATCCTTTGAGAAAACAGTGAAGCTGTGAAATCTTTAGAAATATATTGGCTCAGTTTAAATCTCTTTTGAAAAAGATCTTTTCAACAGTTACGAAACGATTTCAAAACAGTTAGTGCTGATAAGCATAGAAAAATCCGCCCCTCGGGCACAAATACCGTAGTTTAACCGGTAAAAAGGCAAGTAAATATGCAAGATGAGCACATAAAAGTTCGCCCCTCGGGCAATTTCTCAAAACAGTACCAGCCCCTCGGGCTCACTCTCAGAAACACTCTCACCCCCTCGGGCTCTCTCTCTCAGATCACTCTCAGAACAGTATCATATAGTAACCGCTGCGGCGTGCAGTCCGATCCACATATCGCTGCGGGGTGCAGCCCGATCCATATCTCGCTGCGGCGTGTAGCCCGATCCACATATCCCGCTGCGGCGTGCAGCCCGATCCACATATCTCGCTGCGGGCGTGCAACCCGATCCACATGGGTACCCGCGCTCACTGTGGGGGTGCAGACTCCGGAGGGGCCCCTTACGGCCCAAGCGCAATATCAAGCCACCTCGTGGCATATAACATAAGGCCTGAAAGCCTTCTCACATCACACTCGAGGCCTGAAAGCCTCCTCACATAACACTCGAGGCCTGAAAGCCTCCTCACATCACTCACATATATCCTCACATATGGCCCTCGGCCTCACTCAGTCCAGAAAACATCATAAGCCCCCCGGGCATCAATAAAATAGTAGTGCTCAGCCCAAACAACAGTGGAAATATCATTTAAGTCTCAAAGTTCAGTTAAAGCGGCTGAGTTTGTAAAATAGTATAATCAACAGGACTGAGTTCGAGTAGTATATCAAAATAGTGAGGAAACAGTGATAAAAATCCCCGAAGGGTTCAGATAACTGGCGCGAAGCCCAAATATGGCAATCAGCCCAAATCATGATAATAACAAATAAGTTTCAGTCAAATACGCGGTAAAATCAATAATCGGGACGGACCAAGTCACAATTCCCAACGGTGCTCTACCCCACGCTCGTTATCCGTCGTGCAAGTCACCTCGATATAGCACTATGATGTGCAAATTCGGGGTTTCGAACCCTCAGGATATCATTTACAATCATTCCTCACCTCGAACCGGTGAAATCTCTAGCTCGCGACGCCTTTGCCCCTCAAATCGGCCTCCATGCGCGTCAAATCTATCCAAAATCAGAGCGAATACATCACAATAGGCTAAGGGGACATAACCCAATCGAAAAGAATCGAAAAACATCGAAAATCACGAAATTTGCAAAACCCGAGCCCCGGGCCCACATCTCGAAAATCAGAAAATTTAACATCATCGGATTCCTCATCTCGCCACGAGTTTATGCATACCAAAAACTCCCAATCCGAGCCCAAATGACCCATCAAATCCCACTTTGAAATACCAAATTTCCAAGCCCTAGCTTTACCCTCTTTTGATGAATTTCCACAAATTTTTATGTTAATTCTACCATTAAATCATGTATTAAGGTCAAGGAACTCACCTCCAATCACACCTAGTCGTAATCCCCTTCAAGTTCCGTCCAATAGCTCTCAAGGTCGATCAAAAATGGTGGAAATGAACTTAAGCTCGCGGAACAAACTGAGCATTAAAACCCTTCTCTGAACAGTCATTTTCGCATCTGCGGTTACCTTATCGCATATGCGACTACCGCTTCTGCGGTTTTTCCATCCGCTTCTGCGGAACACCCAATCTTGCCCAGGACCGCTTTTACGGTTAGGTATTCGCATTTGCGGACACTGCTTCTGCGCAACTTGTCCGCTTTTGCGGAAAAATTCCCTACCTTTGCCTTCGCTTCTGCGATTCCTCCACCGCATATGCGGCATTGCAGATGCGGCTCCAGCCCGC
>NW_017671609.1:211714-218667 GCF_001879085.1 Nicotiana attenuata
CGGGCATCAATAAAATAGTAGTGCTCAGCCCAAACAACAGTGGAAATATCATTTAAGTCTCAAAGTTCAGTTAAAGACGGCTGAGTTTGTAAAATAGTATAATCAACAGGACTGAGTTCGAGTAGTATATCAAAATAGTGAGGAAACAGTGATAAAAATCCCCGAAGGGTTCAGATAACTGGCGCGAAGCCCAAATATGGCAATCAGCCCAAATCATGATAATAACAAATAAGTTTCAGTCAAATACGCGGTAAAATCAATAATCGGGACGGACCAAGTCACAATTCCCAACGGTGCTCTACCCCACGCTCGTTATCCGTCGTGCAAGTCACCTCGATATAGCACTATGATGTGCAAATTCGGGGTTTCGAACCCTCAGGATATCATTTACAATCATTCCTCACCTCGAACCGGTGAAATCTCTAGCTCGCGACGCCTTTATGAAAAATGATTGATCAGCCCTTTTCTTTCCTGTCCCTAATTTCAATTTAATATTTTCAGATCTAAGTTCTAGAATCTTATTTTCAAGTTGATGAACCTGGTTCTTCAACTCAGTATTTGTGTTGTCACTCTCATCAGCCCTAGACTCTAACCTTTTACATTTTTCTTCTAGGATAACACATTCCTTAGACAGAACATCCTTCTCACTGTTTATTATTTCAGACTCATCTATGAAGTCCATCAGCAGATCAGTCAGTTTTTCTTTAGACAAGAACTTAATCTTTTCTTTAAGGTGTAGAATACTTACCTCCTGTTCATCTTCTGATTCTCCGATGGCCATAAGAGCTTGCTCAACTNAATCAGCCCAAATCATGATAATAACAAATAAGTTTCAGTCAAATACGTGGTAAAATCATCAATCGGGACGGACCAAGTCACAATCCCCAACGGTGCTCTACCCCACCCTCGCTATCCGGCGTGCAAGTCACCTCACTATAGCACTATGATGTGAAAATCCGGGGTTTCAAACCCTCAGGATATCATTTTCAATCATTACTCACCTCGAACCGGTGAAATCTCTAGCTCGCGACGCCTTTGCCCCTCAAATATGCCTCCACGCGCGTCAAATCTATCCAAAATCAGAGCGAATACATCACAATAGGCTAAGGGGACATAACCCAATCGAAAAGAATCGAAAAACATCGAAAATCACGAAATTTGCAAAACCCGAGCCCCGGGCCCACATCTCGAAAATCAGAAATTTAACATCATCGGATTCCTCATCTCGCCACGAGTTTATGCATACCAAAAACTCCCAATCCGAGCCCAAATGACCCATCAAATCCCACTTTGAAATACCAAATTTCCAAGCCCTAGCTTTACCCTCTTTTGATGAATTTCCACAAATTTTTATGTTAATTCTACCATTAAATCATGTATTAAGGTCAAGGAACTCACCTCCAATCACACCTAGTCGTAATCCCCTTCAAGTTCCGTCCAATAGCTCTCAAGGTCGATCAAAAATGGTGGAAATGAACTTAAGCTCGCGGAACAAACTGAGCATTAAAACCCTTCTCTGAACAGTCATTTTCGCATCTGCGGTTACCTTATCGCATATGCGACTACCGCTTCTGCGGTTTTCCATCCGCTTCTGCGGAACACCCAATCTTGCCCAGGACCGCTTCTACGGTTAGGTATTCGCATTTGCGGACACTGCTTCTGCGCAACTTGTCCGCTTTTGCGGAAAATTACCCTAGCCTTGCCTTCACTTCTGCGGTTCCTCCACCGCATATGCGGCATCGCAGATGTGTCTCCAAGCCCGCACCTGCGGAAACAACAATCTTCCAAGAACTCGCACCTGCGACCAGCCCCTCGCATCTGCGGAACCGCATATGCGGCCCCTTTTCCGCAGATGCGAAAATACCAGATATCAGCAAACCAGCAATTTCACAACTCCAAAATCCATCTTGATGGCTATCCGAAATCACCCCGAGGCCCCCGGGACCTCAACCAAAAGTGCCAATCCATCTTAAAACATCATTCAAACTTGCTCCGATCATCAAAACACCACAAATAACACCAAAACCCTCAAATTACATCGGATTCAAGCCTAAGTTCCCAAAAACTTCTGAAACACGCATTTGATCAAATACCCAACCAAACGACGTCCGAATGACCTGAAATTTTACGCGCACATCCCAAATTACATAACGAAGCTACAGCAACTCTCGGATTCCATTCCGACCCTCGGATAAAAATCTCACCTGTCAACCGAAAATCGCCAAAATACTAACCTTGCCGATTCAAGCCTAATTCTACACCGGACCTCCAAAACCAATTCCGATGATGCTCCTAAGTCATAAATCACCCAACGAAGCTAACCAAATCATAAAAATTCCGATCCGAGCTCGTATTATATCGAACCTGTACCGGGCTCCGGAACCAACATACGGGCCCGATATCAATGTGAGCAAGCATTTTCCTTTTTATTAAACTCTTAGGATTTCAGTTTGACAATTTTCTATAAAAATTCATTACTCGGGCTAGGGACCTCAGAATTCGGTTTCGGACACACGCCCAGGTCCCATATTTTCCCACGGACCCTCAGAAATTGTCAAATCATGAATCCGGGTCCGTTTTCCCAAAATGTTGACCGAAGTCAAACTTGGTCTTTTAAGAAAGTCTCAAAGAAGCAAATGAGCATATTTTACTCAAAACCCTTCCAATTCCCGAACCATTCGCCCCCCCAAGTCGTAAATTAGTTAAAGCAAGTACGGGAGGCTTTATTTAGGGGAACGGGGTTCAAAAAGGCAAAACGACCGGTCGGGTCGTTACATTCTCCACCTCTTAAACAAACGTTCGTCCTCGAACGGACATAGAAAAGTACCTAGACTGCTGAATAAGTAGGGATATCTGCTTCGCATGTCCTCCTCGGACTCCCAGGTTGCCTCCTCGACCGGTTGGCCCCTCCACTGGACTCTCACTGCAGAAATCTTCTTGGACCTCAGCTGGCGATCCTGTCTATCAATAATAGCAACTGGCTCCTCCTCATAGTCCAAGCTCTCATCTAGCTGAATGGTGCTGAAGTCCAACACGTGGGATAGGTCGGCATGATACTTCCGAAACATCGAAACATGAAAGACTGGGTGAACTCCCGATAAACTAGGGGGTAAAACAAGCTCATAAGCAACCTCCCCAACTCGCCTCAACACCTCAAAGGGGCCAATAAACCTTGGGCTCAACTTGCCCTTCTTCCCGAACCTCATAATGCCCTTCATGGGCAAGACTTTCAAGAGAACCTTCTCGCCGACCATAAATGATACATCCCGCGCCTTCTGATCCGCGTAGCTCTTTTGCCTGGACTGAGCTGTACGAAGCCTCTCTTGAATCACCTTTACCTTATCCAAGGCATCTTGTACCAAATCTATACCAAGTAACTTAGCCTCGCCAGGCTCAAACCACCCGATGGGAGAACGACAATGTCGACCATATAAAGCCTCATATGGGGCCACCTCTATGCTGGACTGATAGATGTTGTTGTATGTGAACTCTGCTAGAGGCAAGAACTGATCTCACTGCCCTCCAAAATCAATCGCACATGCTCTAAGCATATCCTCCAAAATCTGTACCGTCCGCTCCGGCTGTCCGTCGGTCTGAGGATGGAATGCTGTACTAAGCTTTACACGAGTCCCCAACTCACTCTACACGGCTCTCCAGAAATGGGAAGTGAACTGGGGGCCTCTGTCTGATATGATGTACACCGGCACACCATGCAATCGGACTATCTCCCGAATATAGATCTGAGCATACCTCTCTGCTGTATAAGTAGTCGCCACTAGAATAAAATTGGCCGACTTGGTCAATCTATCCACAATGACCCACACCGAATCAACCTTCCGCAAAGTCCGCGGCAACCCAACTACAAAATCCATGGTAATGCGCTCCCACTTCCACGCTGGTATAGGCATCCGCTGAAGTAGGCCGCCTGGTCTCTGATGTTCATACTTGACCTGCTGGCAATTCAAACACTTAGTCACATACTTCACTATGTCCTTCTTCATCCGCCGCCACCAGTAATACTGCCTCAAATCACGATGCATCTTCGTAACTCCCGGGTGAATGGAATACCTCGAACTGTGGGCCTCTTCTAGAATCCTCTCCCTAAGACCATCAACATTAGGAACACATAGACGGCCCTGGAGCCGCAGCACACCATCCTCGCCAATAGAAACCTCCTTGGCACCTCCCTGAAGTACCGTCTCTCCGAGGACTGCCAAATGTGGATCATCGAACTGCCGGGCCTTGATCTCCCCCAATAACGAAGACTGGGCGACCACACACGCTAGAACTCGGCCGGGCTCTGAAATGTCCAACCTCACAAGCCTGTTAGCCAAGGACTGAATGTCCAAGGCTAGTGGCCTCTCCTCTGCTGGAATCAATGCTAGGCTACCCATACTCTCCGCCTTTCTGCTCAAGGCATCCGTGACCACATTCGCTTTGCCCGGATGATAAAGAATGGTAATGTCATAATCCTTCAGTAACTCAAGCCACCTGTGCTGCCTCAAATTGAGTTCCCTCTGCTTGAACAAATGCTGTAAGCTGCGGTGGTCAGTGTAAATCTCACAAGGCACCCCATACAAATAGTGCCTCTATATCTTAAGAGCATGAACAATCGCTGCCAACTCCAAATCGTGCACAGGGTAATTTTTCTCGTGAAACTTCAGCTGACGCGAGGCATATGCAATAATCCCAAACCAACGCGTGAGGCGTCGCAATATATAGTATACATCCCCGAGCCGGAAGGCAATACAAGAACTGGTGCCGTAGTCAAAGCTGTCTTGAGCTTCTGGAAGCTCTCCTCACAATCATCGGACCAAATGAATGGGGCACCCTTCTGGGTCAGTCTAGTCAAGGGTGATGCAATAGATGAAAAGCCCTGCACGAACCGCCGGTAATAACCTGCTAATCCCAGGAAACTCCTAATCTCGGTCACTGAAGTGGGACGTGGCCAACTCTGAACTGCCTCAATCTTCTTGGGATCAACCTTAATACCCTCTCCGGACACAATATGCCCCAAGAATGCCACTGACTCGAGCCAAAACTCACACTTGGAGAACTTGGCATACAGCTGCTGCTCTCGCAAGGTCTGAAGCACTACTCTCAAATGCTGCTCGTGCTCTCCCAAGCTACGCGAGTATATCAAGATGTCGTCAATGAAGACGATGACAAAATAATCAATATAAGGCCTGAATACCCTGTTCATCAGATCCATAAATGCTGTTGGCGCATTGGTCAAGCCAAAGGACATCACTAGAAACTCATAATGGCCATATCTAGTCCAGAATGCAGTCTTCGGAACATCCGAGTCCCGAATCTTCAGCTGATGATATCCTGACCTCAGGTCAATCTTAGAGAACACCCTAGCACCCTGCAGCTGGTCGAACAAATCATCAATACGAGGCAACGGGTACTTGTTCTTGATGGTGACCTTGTTCAACTGGCGGTAATCAATGCACATTCGCATGGTCCCATCCTTCTTCTTCACAAATAGCACTGGTGCGCCCCAAGGCGATACACTGGGCCTGATAAACCCCTTTGCTAACAACTCCTCTAGCTGCTCCTTCAACTCCTTCAACTCCTTAGGGGCCATACGGTACGGTGGAATAGATATAGGCTGAGTGCCTGGGGCCAAATCAATGCAGAAATCAATATCACGATCCGGAGGCATGCCGGGCAGATCAGAAGGAAACACATCGGCGAACTCTCGAACTACTGGCACTGAATCAATCGTCGGAGACTCTGCAGTGGTGTCTCGAACATAAGCTAAGTAAGCCAAACACCCTTTCCCAACCATGTGCTGAGCCTTCAGGAAAGAGATAACCCTGCTAGGCATGTCAACTGTGGAACCCTTCCACTCCAATCTCGGCGATCCTGGCATCACTAGTGAAACAGTCTTGGCATGGCAATCAAGGACGGCGTGATATGGAGATAGCCAATCCATGCCCAAGATGACCTCAAAATCGATCATGTCCAGCAACAGAAGATCTGCTCTAGTCTCGAGACCACAGAAGGTGACCACACAGGACCGGTAGATTCGATCCACAACCACAGAATCACCCACAGGAGCTGACACATGAACAGGAACACCCAAGGGCTCAGGAGGAATAACCAGGAAGCGAGCGAACAGAGATGATACATATGAATAAGTAGACCCTGGATCAAATAATACCGAAGCATCCCTACCACCAATGGGAATAATACCTGTGATGACGGCATCTGAGGCTAATGCATTCGGCCTGGCTGGAAGAGCATAGAACCTGGCTGGAGCGCCGACTGTCTGACCTCCACCTGACTGAGTAGTAGCTGGCTAACCTCTCCCTGTTTGGCCTCCACCTCTAGGACGACCTCTACCCGTCTTCCCTCTACCTCTAGGTGGCTGGGCAGCTGGTGTTGGAATCATGGGCTGCTGACCCTGCTGCACTGCCTTGCCCCGAAGCCTGGGGCAGTATCTCCTCATATGACCGGGATCTCCGCACTCAAAACAACAGCGCGGGGCGGTGACCTGCTGCCCTGATGGCTGACCCTGATAACCCGTAGAACCGCTGGAAGAAGCCTGGATAGCCGGTGGACGACATGAACTCTCCGGCATGGCACTGAAATAAGAATCAGGAGGACCATGGGGACCTGAATACCCACTGGAGGAACCATGAATGGCTGGTGGGCGGTAGGAAGTCTTTGGCACAACACTGAGATAGGGGCGTGCTGGAGCCCCCCGGGTAGGAGGTGGTGCTGAAACTCGTGGCCTACTAGGCTGGCCTCTCCCATACGGAAGCCGAGAACTTCAGGGACCAAAGTGTAAAACACGGAATTTTTAGACCTAAACCCTATTTAAAACATTAGACTTCGCCCAAGAGAGGCATGTAATTTTTTTTAAGGTTCTTAGAAAGGAAAACCATTGTGAGAGAATACTCCAAACATCTTTCTTCTTTACTTTTGATTTTTATGATGAATTC
>NW_017671609.1:221206-265893 GCF_001879085.1 Nicotiana attenuata
TTTTATTAAAACTCTAGGTCTAGCTCTAACCCTTTGATTTTATCTAATTTTTAGTGTTTAATCTACCTAATATACATGTATTTAAACTAATAATGAATGGGAGTAACTTACCTTGAAGTGCTATGTTGAAACCCTCTCTTTGGAAGCCCCCAAATCGCCTAAGTGTGGAGTGAGAAATGAAAAATGGCCTTTGAGTTCGAATTAAATGAACTCTCTGCCCAGCGATTTCCGCTTCTGCAGTGGTAGGACCGCTTCTGCGGAAATCGCTTCTGCGGAAATGGGCCCGCATTTGCAGAAATGGCCCAAGAAGCCTGGACATCTTCTGCGGTCAGGTGCCCGCTTTTGCGGGTCCGCTTCTGCGGATTTCGTGCCGCTTCTGCAGATTTCGCTTGAGGCTACAGGGCCGCTTCTGCGGCTATGAAGCCGCATCTGCGGTCTCCCTTGGCCAGGCCCTAGGACGCTTTTGCGATCAAATGACCGCATCTGCGGTCCAAGAACCATAGATGCGGTTATGACAGAAGCAGCAACTTCAGCTATTTCTCAATTTTTCTATTTCGCTCGAACCTCGCTCGTTTGACGCTCGGGGCTCCCGAGCCCCGCCCGAACGCACCGACAAGTCTGAAATCACGAGGCGGGCCTACTCGAACCCTCGGATCACTCAAAACAACGCCAAATCTTGGAATCACCCCCTAAAACCAAATGAATCAAACTATTGAATCTTCAAGTTCTTATTTCTCCACTAACGGGTCAAAACGCCCTTAAACTACTCGGATTGACACCAAATTTTACGGTCAAGTCTTAAATGACATTACAGACCAGTACCAAGCTTCGGAAGCAAAATCCGAGCCCGATACCTAGGGAAACAATGATTACTTAGCTTCTTTAATTCCTTAAAGCTTCAATTAAACAATTTTAGATAAAAATTCATTACTCGGGCTAGGGACCTCGGAATTCGATTCCGGACACACGCTCAGGTCCCATATTTTCCCACAGACCCTCAGAAATTGTCAAATCACGAATCCGGGTCCGTTTTCTCAAAATGTTGACCGAAGTCAAACTTGGTCTTTTAAGAAAGTCTTAAATAAGCAAATGAGCATATTTTACTCAAAACCCTTCCAATTCCCGAAACAATCGCCCCGCAAGTCGTAAATTAGTTAAAGCAAGTACGGGAGGCTTTATTTAGGGGAACGGGGGTTCTAAAAGGCAAAACGACCGGTCGGGTCGTTACACCCCGCACTCCACCCGCGTTCACCCCCCCCCTCCCGCCCCGCCCCGCACCCGCAATTTTTTTTAAATTTATAACAGTGGCATAGTAGTCATTCGGACGATTCTAAATTACAAATTACTTATTTGTTCTTTGAAAAAAAGAAAGAAGAAACATTTGAACGGTTAAAATAGAATTTATGAATTTTGAGTCTAATTAATTTGTTGTCGAAATTAACAACTTTAACGTTGGTATATAAAGAGGACAATAAATTCACCTTCAATGCAATTTAAGGTAGATAAACTTCTTTAATTTTAATTTGATTTAATCCTAATCCCAACTTGAGGATTGAGCATTGAGGACAATCCTCAGAAAAAGCAAGCTGATTTTGACTGGTGAAATGAAACATCTGTTCATCTTCTTATTATATTTTCTTTAGCGAAAATCTCCACTATGTTATTTTGTGTCTAATAAAAAAATACCAAATAAATTCTTCATTTTCATTTGTTAGGTAATTCAAACTTCTCAAAATACTGATCTAAGTTGTACGTACTTTGTTACTAAATATACACTCAAATCGCCAAAAATATTCACTCAAATCGCCAAAAATATTGGATACAATTATAAATATAAATAAATATAAAATTTAATGCCCTACAACTCCTCTCTGATAATTAATGGAGTATAAAGTATTTCTTCTGTATTTTTCTGGCTTCTATTTCTATTTATTTTACTTTGTTTTATATTTTGTTATAGCTAAACATGGAGTATCAGTTACTTACTGAACCAGAATCCATCCTTAATCAAATAATTAAATCTAACTTTTAAAATCGAATTTAAGTTTATTCCCGTTTTTAAATATTTTCGACAAAGGAAACTGTTTGCTGGCATTAAACATTTGTATCAGTTACCAAAATCTTAGAGATGAGAGATGAGCCATTTTAAGTCTGAGTGAAATTTGGAGTATTTGGGACTAGGGTTTTAAGTATTATTTAGCCTTTTAAAATTAAATCCCCACCCGCGCCCCGCCCCGCCCCACATTTTTTTTAAAACTTAAAAATTGAACCCGCCCCGCTAACGTTCAAACCCGCCCCGCCCCGCACCCGCACTGCCCCATTGCCATCCCTAGGTACATATGATGGACTAATCATTCCAGCTTGAAGTTTTTCTCGAACTATGTGACAATCTATTTCAATATGTTTAGTGCGTTCATGGAAAACGGGATTCACTGCAATATGCAAAGCAGCTTGATTGTCACAGAATAGTTGTGTAGGAGCTGCTTGTGGGACTCTTTGATCTTGCAGAATGTAACGTAAAAGCTCCAAGCATGTGTTAGCCATTGCTCGATACTCTGCTTCGGCGGACGATCTTGAAACATTTGATTGTTTCTTGGATTTCCATGAGATAAGGGAATTACCAAGAAAACTGCAATATCCAGTAACTGATCTTCTTGTGGCACGACAACCTCACCAGCATGAATCACAAAAGGCCTTTAATGTGAGATTATTGCAGGAAGGGAATAACATATCTTGTCCTGGAGTACTCTTGATGTATTTGAGGATCCGTCTAGCAGCATCCCGGTGAGGTTTTCGAGGCTTATGCATGTACTGACTTAATGTACGAATAGAGTACACTCTGACATGTCTCGTAACCGTAAGATATATCAATTTGCCAACTAATCTTCTATACTTGGTTGGATCATTCAATAATTCTCCATTAGTAGGAGTAAGTTTCAGATTTTGTTCTATTGGAAACTTGTCTGGGCGTGCTCCTAGTAGACCGGAATCTTGTAAAATATCTAATGCATATTTTCTTTGAGACATATACCTTTATGTGATCGAGAAAATTCAATAACCAGAAAATATTTCAAATTTCCATGATCTTTGATGCGGAAGCGTTTGAGAAGAAACCTTTTGAGACGCTCGATTTCATGAAGATTATTTCCTGTGAGAAGTATATCATCAACATAGACCACGATTGCAGTAAATGAGGTACCTTGAGCCTTGAAGAAAAGAGAATAATCGGGTTTTGACTGTTCATAAACAGCCTTTTGAATAGTTTCTAAAAATGTAAGAAACCAATTTCTTGATGCTTGTTTAAGGCCATATAGAGATTTGTGTAGCCGACATACAACATTCTCTCCCTGTCGACGAAGCCCGGGTGGAGGTTCCATATGCACTTCTTCATTCAAGTCACCATGAAGGAACGCATTTTAGACATCTAATTGGTAAGCAAACCAGTTGCGCCTGGCAGCAACAGTAAGAAAACAACAAAGTGTAGTAAGTTTAGTTGTTGGAGAAAAGGTTTCCTGATAATCAATACCCTCTACTTGAGTGTACCCTTTAGCTACAAGATGAGCCTTATATCTGTCAATTGTACTATCTGATTTGTACTTGATTTTGTATACCCATTTGCATCCGATGGCTTTATGGCCAGCAGGAAAAGGTACCAAACTCCATGTATTGTTTTGTTGGAGTGCTTCTAGTTTTGTACTCATGACTTGTTTCCAGTGAGTATCACTAACAACTTGTTCATAAGCGGTAGGCTCGGTATGACATGTGATGTTAGCTAAAAAGGTACAATGTGCAGATGACATACGAGAGTATGAAATAAAATGAGAAAGAGGATAACGAGTACCTGATTCAGAACTTGGTGTCAAGTTGGAATGATTGGCTTGTGATGACAGTATGTAGTCTTTATGCCATGTCGGAGGTTGCTTAACACGGAGTAATTGTCTTGTGGGAGTTGTAGAAGGATCTATAGAGTTGGAAACATGTGTTGTCAACCTGATTGAGGGACTAAGTGCATTATCAGGTGCATTGGTAGGTTCAGCTAGAGGTGAAGTTGCAGAAGTTGTAGGTTGGTCATGTGAATTATCTGATGCTTCAGTGAGTTCGAGTGGAGTCAATGGTTTAGGAGATATAGTAAAATTATCTGTATCAAAACACTCGACATGTTGAGGTTGGTGAGATGAAATGTTGGTGGAAGATGATGGTATATTCTGCAAATTTTCTGTGAGGTCTGAAGAAAAACTATGCATTGCAGAATCAGGATTTGTTGATATTGAGAACGGAAAAGTGATTTCTAAAAATTTGACATCTCTATACAATTTTTTTTGGTATCCAAATCATAAAGTTTGTAACCTTTTACCTGTAGGATACCCAACAAAAATACAACTTGGCACGAGAATCAAATTTATGAGTGAGATGAACAACTGTGGCATAACATAGACAACCAAAAACTTTTAAATAATCAAGTGATGGTGGATGATTATACAATAATTCAAAAGGTGATTTTGAAGATAATAATGGTGAAGGAAGTCTATTGATAAGATAGACAGCGGTCAACACACATTCGCCCCAAAAGGTGAGAGGTAAGTGAGATTGAAAAAGCAATGCTCTCGCTACAACGAAGATATGGCGATGTTTGCGTTCAACTACTCCATTTTCTTGAGGAGTTGAAATGCAAGTTCGTTGACATTCGATGCCTTGCGACTGAAGAACGTTTTTCATGGACAAAATTTCTTCGTCGTTATTTAATCTTATAGTTTTGACTGAGGCATCAAATTGAGTATGAGCAAATGCAATAAATGATTTTACTAGATCTTGGGTATTAGACTTTTATTTCTTAAGAAATACCCAAGTTCACCTTGTAAAATCATCCGCAATCTGAATGTGTAGGTACCCTGTGTGGACCCCAAATATCGCAATGCAAAAGATCAAATGGATTATGAGTCGATATTGAACTTGATGAATATGGAAGTCTAGTTTGTTTGGCCATAGGACAAACATTATAATCAGTCTCAAAAGATTCATTATGAGAAAGCAATGATGGAGAAACTAATTTAAAACGAGATGGTAACGGATGACCAATGCGCATGTGCCATAAATTTGAGGCTTGAGTAACTTGATAAGAGGCAGATATCTTTTTCAAGGGAGACATGTAATAGAGGCCGCCACGCTGTTCACCCAAGCCAATCATCTTTCCCGTAGCCAAGTCCTATAAAGTACAGAAAGTGGGAAACAATATGGCACAACAATTCAAAGCATTAGTGACCTTGCTTGCAGACATCAAATTTAAGCGAAAAAGGGAACACATTAAACATCATTTAAGGTGATCTCTGAGTTGAAAGGTATAGTGCCTGTGCAAGTTATTGAAGCTGACGATCCAGTGGGTAAGGTAACAATTGGTATTGACGGGGATTCTGTTTTGGTAAAAAGTGTGGAATCAGAAGCTATATGATCAGTATCTCCCCTATCCATGGTTTACCAAATACGGAATCAATTGAAATATTTGGAAAAAGAGAAGAACCTACTGCATTTGCATAAACATCGGCATTACCAGTAGCATTATTTTGTGTCATCAGAGATAAAGCACGAGCGATTTGTTGAAGTTGACTTGTAAAAAGTCCATGTGAAGAACTGTTGTTCTATTGAGTATGAATACCATGTGAAACTTGGGAAGTATCCATAGCATTAGCAGATGGAAGAATATTGTGCAAATTACCTTGGCCCCTACGTGAGAGTTGCTGACCATTTTGGTTGTTTGATTTGCTTGAAGCCCAAGTTCCATTTTTAAACTTACATCTATCTTCTGTATGGCCTTTTTTGTCACAATAATTGCAATGAAATTTAAGAGTTCTGCAATTTTCAATTGTATGTCCCTCTCTGTGTCACAATGCTTATTTTTGAACTTGTTTGAAAAATTGTTTGGAGGACTTTGAACTGTAGCAATGGAAAAAATTTCAATTGATTCTGACGACATAGCTCGCTGCGTTTCCTCTTGTACAACAAGAGAGTAAGCTTGGCATACATTCGGTAATGGATACATCATGCGAACATTTGAATAGACAACATTGTGAATGTCATTGAGGCCCATGAGAAAATGCATTACGCGATCTTCTTCCATCTGTTCACCATGTGCTTTCATCTGGTTGCAAGTGGGGATAAATAAGTGCATATCTAATTCATCCCAAAGACCTTTGAGTTTTGTAAAATATGCAGATACCGATATTTTACCTTGTGAAAGAGATGCCAATGACTTTTGGATCTGATAGATAGCTGGTGCATTCTTTTGCGAGAATTGATCTCTAAAATCCTCCCATACTTGATAAGCGGTCTTAGAATGAATGACTCCTTTGGCTAGATCGGGCTCCACTGAATGTGTAAGCCATGATAGAACCATGTTGTTACATTGATTCCATTGCACATATTCTGTTGGTTGTTCTGTTTCTAGAGGTGGTTTGATAGTTCCGCTGATAAAGCCAATTTTTTCTTGGCAGTGAAGGCATGTATCATGGATTTACTCCATGATGGATAGTTGGTGCCGTTCAGTTTCACTGGAACGAGCATATGATTGGGGTGATCTGAAGGATGAACAAAATATGAAATAGATTGGTCCAAACCAAGGGTTTGCTGGATGGTTTTTGAAGTATCAGATTGGTAGATCGGTGTTTCGTCTTTGTCGTTGGGCATTTTCTCAAGAAAATGGTGGCTGCTCTAATACCAAGTTAAAAAAGAGACAGAAACTTTTGTGAAACAAGAGAATTAGCTGAAGATGTGTGTTTTCATTTACAAAATTAGTTGCATATATATATATATATATATATATATATATATGTGTGTGTGTGTGTGTGTGTGTGTGTGTGTGTGTGTGCGCGCGCGCTAAGAATCAATCTAAGCCTAATTCTAAGCTTCCACAATCGTGATCCACATTATGTGGGATTTGCTTTACAATTAATAGAAAAGTGAATATACTACAATTAACACAATATATTTCTTAACATATTGTACCCCATGCAAGGGTGGAGCAACATGGTGCTAGTGGTAAAAAAGTGACTCAAAACTCTTTATAGGTTACAAGGTCTAATTTCAAGTGTTTTTTAATCCCTTATCCGAATAAGAGGTAGAGCCAGGATTTGAAGCTTATGTGTTCAGGATTTTAAATAATTTATGTTATTGGGTTCTAAATTACTAATTTACACATATTCAATAAATTTCTTAAGACGATACATGATTTAAACCAAAGCTACTAAGTTCGTCGAACCCGTAACTTCTACTCTCTCTCCGCCCCCTGATTAGAATTCCTGATTTTGCCCCTTGAGTCATATAGTTATTTCCCTAGTATGTAACACGATTGACCAACACTCCAAGATGTAAAATCTAATTAGAAATTCTAGAAATGATGAGAAATATGACTTGATAGTAAAAATTTGAGTTTAAAATGGAGCATGAGTAGTCAAGTACTATTCACACTACAAAAAAAGGGATAAACTCGAGGGGGTCATATTGTGGGGGTTATAGGTAACCCTGCAAATTGCATCAATTTGTGGAGGATTTGGCAACTGACACAAATTAGTTCAATTTTTTGTGAAGATTTAAAAGCGTCACAATAATAGTATCACGTTTTTATACCTTACTTGAAAATATTTTGTGAAGAAAGAAAACTCAACATATAACATCGTTAATAAATAATTTTTTTGTTCTTTTATTTAGTGAATTGGCTCTATAAACAGATACCTAGAAAAATCGGCAATAACGTATATACTCTCCTCCTTCAACCCGTCTTTTTGACTAGGTTTAATTTGGTTTGTAGATCCTCCCTTTTTCTCTTTGCTGCTTGTTCGATCCTTCACCATAATTAAATAATATTATTTTCTGTAAAAATTTCTTTTTCTTGGATTCCTCATTGAATTTTTCTTTCCTCTACGTTTTTGGAAATAACTTGAATTGAAGGAGATCTTGAAATTTTGGAGTAGATTGTGAAAGTAGCCGAATATGAAGGATTGCTTTTTCGAGGTATACTCTATACATTCATGCCCAGTGCATTGACAGATATGAGTCCTCTTTGTTGATTGATGCCGGCCGGTCTCTAATAAAAACATAAAGTTTTCGATGGATAAATCTTGGGTTGGAAATCCAAGGAACCCAAATGAGTACTTACTTGGTTTGGATGAAATTTTAGAGTTTGCATTTAATAATTCGGCCGCAGGAGATACAATAAGATGTCCATGTCCTAAATGTGGTTTTGGCAAGTGAAAAACTAGAGATATAGTGCACGATCATTTGATTTGAAAGCCATTCCCTCAAAATTATTTTATTTGGGATCTTCATGGTGAGAAACGAGTAACAGAGGCGGCGGAGTTTTCTGAAAATATAAATATAATGCAAGAGACATTTTACCTAGAAGATCCAATATAAACAATGATTCATGATGCATTTGGGCACCATAGTTACCAAGCTGTTGATGTAGAGATATCTCAACCATTGGGTGAAGATGAAATATCAAACAAGGAGCATATGGATGATCCGAGTGATTTTTACGAGTTTCTCAAAGATAAAAATAAAACACTGTATGAAGGTAGCAAGTACACAAAGCTAGAGTTTGTAATAAAATTATATCATATGTGGATTAAGCGACAAAGCATTGACTATGATACTAGATTTGTTGAGATATGCATTTGAAAATGCAAAGTTACCTCCTTCGTTTTATGAGGCCAAAAAAATCATTAACAAACTTGGCCTTGACTACACTAAGATACCGGCATGTCCAAATAATTGTATGTTATATTGGGAAGGTGACTCAAAATTTGAAGCATGTAAGTATTGTGGTACATCTAAATGGGATCCCAAAGACAAAGAAAAAGCAAGTTGCAAAGGTTTAGCGTTACTTTCCATTGAAACCAAGGTTGCAAAGATTATATATGTGTCATAAGACTGCTGAGCATATGAGATGGCATGCTTCAGGGAGTAACAACGATGGGTTGATAAGTCATCCAAGGATGGTGAGGCCCGGAGGACATTTGATTTGACACACTCTGAATTTGCTTCAGATTTGTTCGCTTAGGCCTTGATAGTGATGGTTTTAATACTTTTGGAACAATGAGTACTACCTATAGTATTTGGCCTGTTTTCTTGATTTCATACAACCTTCCACCTTGAATGTGTATGAAGGACACCTCCTTCATCCTATTGATGATCATTCCAGGCAAGCAGATGCCTGGAAATAATATTGATGTATACTTGCAACCCTTCGTGAAGGAATTACGTGAGCTATGGCATGATGGTGTGGAAATCTTTGATTCCTCATCAAATGAATCTTTTAGAATGCGAGCAGCGCTTATGTGGACAATTAGTGATTTTTCTAGGTTAGGTATCCTATCTGGCTGGAACACACATACTGGATTTGCTTGCGCAACTTGTAACTTTGACACAGAACCTTGTTGCCTTCGTCACAGTAAAAAGTGGTGCCTTATGGGTCATCGACGCTTTCCGAAAAGAAATCATAGATTTAGATTGAATCGAGTCCACTTTAACGGAAGCACAGAGGAACGAAATCCACCATTAAAACTATCAGGATCTGATATTTTGAGGTAATTAGAAGAAGGTAGAGGAGTAGAGTTGAATGGTAGTGGGAAAAGATCAAGACGACCAACTAAGCAATGGAACAAGAGAAGTATATTCTTTGAACTTCCATATTGGGAGTCTAACTTGTTGCGTCATAATTAAGATTTTATGCATATTGAAAAAAACGTATGTGACAATATCATATATGCATTGCTCCATGATAAATCAAAATCAAAAGAAAATATTAATGCCTCGAAGGATTTAAAAGAAATGGGCATAAAGCGTGATCTTTGGCCGGATGATAATGGAACATATCACCTTGCTGTATTTTCGCTTATGCCGCCTACACGTGATAATAAGCGTGATACCAGAAAGTTATTTCTTACAACATTGAAAAATATTGTAGTACCAGATGGCTACTCAAGTAACATTTATAGATGTGTTGATTTGGTACAAAAAAAGATTATTGGATTGAAAAGTCATGATTGTCATAATATTATTGAGCAATTGCTGCCATTGGTAATCCGTAATGTGTTGCCAGACCATGTAACTACAGTTTTGGTGGAATTCTGCTCATTTTTCAGAGCCCTCTCTAGCAAAAGCTTGAACCTTTCAAATCTTGATAAGCTCCAAGAGCGCATTGCACTTACACTTTGCCACCTAGAGATACTATTTCCTCCATTATTTTTCACAGTCATGGTTCATTTAACTGTCCATCTAGTACAGGAAGCAAAACTCGGATGTCCAGTGCATTATCGGCATATGTATCCTGTGGAGCAGTCTAATGTAAATTCATATGTATTATGGTTAATTTAAATAGTTTATATACTTATTGCCTATTATTATTGTAGGGAATTAGGCCATTTTAAGTCCTTCGTACGGAATAAGGCACAAGAAGAGGCTTCTATAACAGAGGGTAACTTAGCTGAAGAGACTCTTACCTAATGATTGAATATTTTTTTTGTAAAAGGTTACACGATTAATCGAACCAAACTAGCCTAGCTGAGCTAGCTCAATCATTCCCGATCCTTGACCGAGTCAAACCGAATTTAGAATGAAAAGGGATCTAGTATAGCCATGAGTCCTTTTTAAAGATAAGCCGATTTAACATCAACGGAAAATAATCACATACGTCTAATCATCAAGTGTATTGATCGAACTTTGTATATTATGGAGCCGAGCTGAGCTCAATCGAGCTTTACTACAATTTGACCGAGCTCGAGCCAAATCTTTTGCTTGTGTTCGCAAACTAGTCAATGCCTATAATGATTTTAGTTTATTAATATATTATATTAAAATTACAATTGAAAGTAAAATTAAATTTTAATTTTCTATGTGATCATAATTTAATATAATCTGATAAAAAAGTAACTTAAGATTGAGAATGGTTAAAAATATATTCATGTTAAATTGATTATTACTTTTAACATTAGCTATTGAACTAACACCTATTAATTTCTGATTTACTACTTAGCAATTGATCCTAATGATGAATATTTTTTGGAAAGAAAAAGTTACATGAGTAATCGAATTAAACGAGCCTAGCCGAGCCAGTAAATTAAGCCCGTTTCTTTGAAAGAGTCGAAGCGAATTTTGAATGAAATGGGGTCGAGCGGAGTCGTGCCTCTTTTTCATAAAATAATTTCATCTAGCATCAACTAGAAAAAAAGTCACATAAATCTAATCATGTGTGCTAATCTAACTTTGTACTTTATGGGCTAAAGTAGAACATATGCCCAACCCTAGCTTTAGCCAATAGGCAAATAAAAGTACCCTATTTTCTCAAACCGTATCCAAATATTATCACTGCCTCCATATTTTTTCCATTTCCTTCCATTGTTTTTCCCCTTTCCCTCTATTATTATTTTTTATTTCCCTCGTATTTTAAGAATCATGGGTGGTTTCATAAAAACCCTTTATATCGTACTTATATTTGTTGAAAGTCCTCCCTTTACTGAGCTCCTCAACATAGTATTCATGCGTTAGAGCCCAAATCTCGACAATCCGCAGGTCTGTCTCCATTTGCCTCTTCCTTTTTTGTTTCTTGATTCTCTATATGGTATTTTATAGTTTATATGCGTTATTAATAGAAGTTGACTTGCATGCACATAGATTTAGGATTTTCAGCACAGTTTACAGCTTGAAAGTTAACCTCTCTTTTTTTCGCCTAAAATAAAGAATACTGGTAATTGGTAGTAGACTTGCATGTGTAGTTTGTTGGTAATCAAGAGCCATTCGAGCCTGTGTATGTTTGATGCCTAAAATACAGAATGTTGGTAATTAGAGTTGGGCTTATTTCTTCATCAGATTTTACTATCAATAGATTGTACAATAGAATTAAAAAGGTTTGCAGACTGTGTTTGTTGGATAATTTAGTGTAATCATCTTTTCTCTGATGTTTAGGTTGTAGCAATCGATCCATTCTTTTTAGAGAGTTAATCTCTGTTTGTTCTGGTAATTAAGAAGACCTCTTTGCATTTGTCCAGTAATATTTTATATTTTTTTTTATATCATGAACTGGTTTACAAAAGGGTTAAAACTAAGTTGATTTTGTTACTATTTGGGGGACACAACACTATTCTACTAATACATACAGAAGTACTTTAAGAAGTCTCATAATTTATAATTGCACAGTCTTTTTCTTTAGTTTTAAGCATATTTAATGTTTACTTTATGCTTAATTTCACATGTTTATGCCGCTGCCAGGACATCCTTTTCTTTTCCTACTTTTTCTGTCATTTCCTTTGTTTGAATAAAACAGTGAAAATAACAATTTTGTGGAATTTTCGGTGATTAAAGTTCTACCATAGTTCCATGTTCGCTTCATCTCAGTGCACTAGATCATATATGATTCACGAAACTTTTTATTTTTTTATGAATATACAGCCATGCCAAAGGTGAAACGTTTCCGGAATCCATTGAAATCAGCTCATGGACCATATGATGCTCCTGCACGTTCTTCATCATCAACAACTCCAGCCACGTCACTTGCTATAGATCCCTCAACATCGATTTTAGCTCCCCCACATGCTCCTGCAAGTTCCTCAGTAGTTGATGAAGTCCAACAACAAGAACAAACATCAACTCAGCCTTCTAATTTAAGTACAACGTCCACACACCATTCTGGACGTGAATCAACACAATATTGGAAAGTAGAGGCAATAGGTATATGCCTTATATGTATGTTTATTTCATTTTATAAATTTCAGATATTTTTTGTTTTGGTTGACGTTATTGTCTTTTTATTAAAGACTTAACCTGTAATGACCCGACCGATCGTTTTGAGCATTTGCATTTTCGCTTGCCAGTTCTCGGGCCTGACTAGCCTCGTATGATGTATTATGACTTATGTAGATCGTCGGTTTCGATTTTCAGGTTAATCGGAACAGATATGGAAGAATGATTCTCAGCTTGAAGCCTTAAATTTGAAAGGGTTGACCAAGTTTTGACTTTTTAGTATTTGACCTCGGATTTGAATTTTGATGATTCCGTTAGCTCTGTTAGATGATTTTGGACTTAGGAGCAAATTTGGATTGTGTTTTGAAGGTCCGTGGTTGAATTAGACTTAAATTGGCGAAATTGGAAATTTGGCGATTTTCGGTCGGCAGTGGAAAATTTGATATCGGAGTCGGAATAGAATTTCTGGAGTTGGAGTAGGTTCGTAATGTCGTTTGTGACATGTGTGCAAAATTTGAGGTCATTCGGACGAGGTTTGATAGGTTTCGGCATCGGTTGTGAAAGGTTGAGGTTTCAAGTCCATTAAGCTTGAATGGGTGTGCGACTCATGTTTTTGTTATTGTTTGAGGTGATTCGAGAGCTCGAGTGAGTTGGCATGGTATTTTAGGACTTGATGGCACATTTGGTTGAGGTTCTGGAGGCCTCGAGTGTGTTTCAGGTGAGTTTTGAGCGAGTCCGGCTATTACCAGAACTCAGGCATGGTTCTGGTGCTTAATTTTCGCTGAGGGCGAAGGAATTTTCGCTGAGGGAGGAAGTTGGGGCGCTGACGGCGAAAATTTGGTTGCGGAGGCGCTTTAGGGAAGATCTGCAGATTCGCTGGTCTGAATTCGGAAGCCTATATCTTTTGATTTACATAGAATTTTGAGATGATTCAGAAACAAAAGTTGTAGCCCTTTGTGCCTAGTTTCCAGAAAAGTACAGAAATCATCATTTGGACATCTGTAGAGAAAGTTATGGCCAAAATACTAAGGCCTATCCGTGCAGCCCCCATAAGCGCGAACCGCGCTACTTTTTCCCGACCGCAGATGGGTGAGCGCTGGGGCGGTGATTTCTGGCTGTTAGCGGAAATGGGAATCCGAGAGGTGCACAATAAATACGAGATTTAGGGTTTTATTTCATACCGTGACCTAGAGAGCTCGGATCTTGGCGATTTTTTGAAGGTTTTTCAAGAAATTCATCGGGGTAAGTGATTCTAACTCGGATTTGGCTAAAATACACGGATCTATCATTGATTTTATCATTTGATTAGTGATTTGGGGTGAAAATTGGGATAATTTATGGAACTTCATAAAATGAACTTTTGGAATTTGAAAGCCGATTCGAAGTCGGAATTGAGTGACATTAATATGGTTAGTCTCGTAATTGAGTGGGTTATCGGATTTTGTGACTTCGGTCGGATTTTGAGACGTGGGCTCGGGGCCCGACTTTTGAGTTGACTTTTTGACTTTGGATCTTAAGCTTAGCATTTTCTTATGGGATTGACCCCTTAGCTCGTGTTGATTGTATCAAATTATTTGTGGCTAGATTCGAGGCGTTTGGAGGCCAGTTCGAGAGGCAAGGGCATCGCAGAGTAGGATTTTGATCGGTTTGAGGTAAGTAATGATTGTAAATCTTGTCCTGAGGGTATGAAGCCCTGGATTTCACATCGTTTCACTATTGTGAGGTGACACACATGCTAGGTGACAGGCGTGTGGGCGTGCACCATTGGGGATTGTGACTTGGTCCGTCTCCTAGCAACTATTATATTGCGTATTTGACTGAAAACTATTTGATACTTTTGTGCTTTAGAAAGAATTTCTATGATTTGGGCGGAATGCCATATTTGGGCCTCGTGCCAAAGCTGTTTGGACCCTTAGGAACCTTTTTTTATTATTTCCTCACTGTTTTGATTTAAGATCTGTACTCAGTCATGCTAAGTTTTACTGATTTCATAACTCAGTTATTATCACTCCATTTTTTATGCATAAAATGATATTTTGGGCTGAGCACCCTGTTTTACTGATAGCCCGCGTGGCTTGAGTGGTTTCTGGCTGAGTGAGGTCGAGGGCCTATTTTGTGAGGATATTATGGGATCGGGCTACACGCTGCAGCAGGTTGCTACTAATTCATGATATTGTAAGGCCGAGGGCCTAATTGATTTATGCCACGAGGTGGCTTATTGTTATGAAGCCGAGGGCCTGATTGATTTACGCCATGAGGTGGCTTGTTATAGCGCTTGGGCTGTAGGAGCCCTCCGGAGTCTGTATACCCCCAGTGAGCGCGGGTACCCTGAGTGAGTGATAGGATGTTTTGCCCGAGGGGTTGTTCTTGATTTATATTGTGCCTGGGGGGCTGTTCTTGATTTATATTGTGCCCGAGGGGCTGTTCTTGATTTATGTTATGCCCGAGGGGCTGTTCTTGATTCATGTTGTGCCGTTTACGAGTGACTGTGAGGTTTGACCGATGGGCTGCTTAGTGATGTTATGCCTGAGGGGCGGTTTATGATTCATGTTACCCGAGGGGCTTTATACGAACTATGTTTTTCCCGAGGGGGCGATTATGATTTTCACCACCTTTACTATAAATTGCATTGAACCATTATTGGAACTGTTGGAAAGCATCTTCAAATGATTTTTACCAAAAAAACTGGATTTTAAATGAGATGATTTGACTTAAATACTGATTTGAAAGCATGTTGTGCTTACTGAGTTTTTCATGATGTGGATTTTATTTGTTTCCTACTGCTCAGTCTCTATCTACCTTTATTACTTACTGAGTTGGCGTACTCACATTACTCCCTATACCTTGTGTGCAGATCCAGGAGTTGCCGGACGTGTTAGTGATTGTTGATTTCACCCGTCGCGGATCTGTTGGAGTTAGCAAGGTAGCTGCATGTCGATCGCAACTCTGCTCTTCTCCCTCCTACCTTCCTATAGATTGTTATTAGTTGTTTTCCAGACTGTATATGTCTTAGTATTATGGGACAGTCCTTGGTAGATCCTCATGACTAGTGACACCCCGATGTCGGGCCTCCTTCCGCACTGTTGTTTTGATTTAAGCACTTTATGAAGGTTTATTGTTAAATAGCTTTGAATTTTATCTTAAGAATGAAAATATTGATTGGTTTTGGTAATGTGTCGGCTTGCCTAGTCCCACGTTAGGCGCCATCACGATCGGGTTGGTTTTGGATCGTGACAAGTTGGTATCAAAGCCTAGGTTACATAGGTCTCACGAGTCATGAGCAGGTTTAGTAAAGTCACGTGGATCGGTACGGAGACGTCTGTACTTATATTCGAGAGGCTGCAGAACCTTTAGGAAATTCCATATTTATGAATTCTTATCATGCGACATTGATTCAGCTTGAAGCGTAACTCCTTGAATTTCTTCCATGCATTCATGTGCGCACATGAGTGCTCAGTATTAGCTGTGCATCGGTGGCTTGTGATTCCATGGTTGCGGTGCGAGCTGTGATTTTAGTATGTTGTTGTTGGGCTAGTCTGGAGGACTTGAGGCTGGATTTTGTCTGTGGCTTGTGTGTTGGGATTTTGATTGTGTAAGCGTGCATTTGGGACTTATATTTCCGTTTATGTCCTTATTGGTGGGATTTTGTGACTGGGTGACTATGGGACAAGTATGATGTGACTGCGAGATGTGTTCATATGGTTTGAATGTGACGAGGAGAGTCTGCTTGACGGTAGAAAGAACCATTTAGTGCTTTATTTCTATCTTGATTTGATGTATAGCCCCGAGTTATAGGTGTGTTGAAGGGTCTTTTCATGTTGTTTAGTTGGGGAGTAAAGTAGATTTCATGTCGTGATATGAGTTGAGACTCGGGAAGATTAAGAGATTGCGTGATGTTTATGACGGTGGAAGGGTATAAGAATATGTTAGTTTGGGGCGAAGCAAGTGGGTTATCTACTGCAGGGTGTCCTGAGGTCGTGTGAACCCTATGTTGTTTATTAGTGAGTCCTCTTTTACCAGTGAATTACATATGCTGTAGTTTGAGTTTGGATCGCGTATGAGAGTTAGCCTGACTGTTACGAGGGTGAATGTGAGATTTGCAAATGATTCGAGATATTAGATGGGTTGTGTGGCATGAGCTTATAAAGGATTTAGCTGAATCTCACTATGGCATTATGACAATAATAGAGTATGGGCATCGTGAGTTATTGTGTGTTTTGATTAATGGCTTTGAGCTAAGTGGGGGAGTCTGCTATTGATCAATTGATTGCACGGTTATGGGTTGTATTGGTTTCAGTTTGAGGTATACTGGTGAATCAGTTGTGGCTTACAGGGGTTGAGATCGAGGATGACTCAAGTAAAGAAAATTTTGAATAAGGGTTGTGTTATGCTTTATGGGTGTATGAGAATCACGGAATGACTTGAGTGTTATTGGTGAAGAATGTAATGTACATGGAGCAGGAATTTATTTGGTTGCATTAAGGTGGGATTACTTCCTAGGGCATTGGAGTGCTAATAGAGCACATGTCGTTCAGATCGTTTGATCAGTCTAATTGAGATTTGAGCAGAGTGGATGACTCCCGAGAATATTTCTAATGGATTCAGGATTTATATGTAACAATTGGGGATCTTTAGGATGTGTATTTGGCTAGAAACTGAGGTTTACATTGGAGGGTGTCAAGACTTGTGACATTTCTATATCGGCATGGATTCTACATATCAATATCAGGAAGGTGAAGGTCATTGCTTTAGGTTCGCAGAAATCCATTTCAGGGTAAGTATTTTTGAATATGGTACTTTATGGGATATTTACGAGAGTGTTCAGCGGCTTATGAGCCTTAGGGCGGTGTGGTTTTATGCTTGAGTCTGGTGTGGTGAGTTTAGGTTGAGGATTGTGGTATCATGGCGAGGAGAAGTATCAATTTGAAGGTAATTCAGAAGGAACTCGAATAAATAGAACAACTTGGTAGTAGGGTGGATCGGTATGGTAAGGGATATGATTGGTTCTTCGGGTGCTTATGAGGTAATGAGTTCCTACAGGTGTTTCGTGGCAATGCTCTTGAGTTTTTGGTGAGCTGCGTAGCTTGGTTGAGTTAGAAGAACTCAGTCCTGACGGTTTGGCTTTGTACAAATGGGATTCAGAGAGTTCTTGATGATATCTACCGCTGTTAGAGATGTATATTTCCTACTGGCGTGAGGAGCATGTGATGTGTAGTGATTTTCTCCTAGATGGGATCAAATGGAATGTTCTTGGCTAGTTGAGTACATAGTTGCTTGTAGCTCGGAGTGGATTATGAAGTTTTCACATTTATCATAGGATGGCATAGTATGTGCGGTATGTTGTGTAGGATTGAGATTTGCATGTGTAAGGTCACAGTTCAGTTATGAAAGGAAGGTCATAATTTCTTAGGCAGCATGGATAGTTCAAATGCCTAGGTAAATGATATTACTAATTGGTATGGTGGGATGAGAGTATACATTCAGAAAGGGGCGACGTGTTTGAGTTATGGATACTTCATTGGTATTGCGACATTCTCTTGTTTGATCGATTGATGGAGTTCAAATTTTGCCTTGTGGCACAGAAGAATTTTAAAAGTATTCCTCATGGGATGACCGTGTAATTGGCGAAGTGTGAACATTCAGGCGGTAGAGTCGAGATCAGAGATGGTGATTCGTATGTTCTATGGATTGGGAGACTGAGAGTTCTCGTGAGTAGATTGTTTTGTGGTGGTGAACTGTAAAAAAATGTAGCCAAGGTTGGCCAGAGGTTAGTATGTGTTGTAATTCAGTCATTGTGTTCGGAGAGTTAATTATCTATTGTGGGGGACCAGAGTTGATTTGGGGTTCATTAGTAGGCCAATATGGATGTGTGTACTGCACCGAGTCGAATTTGTTGACTTCGAACATCTATTGTTGAGGAAGGTGCCATTCGGTTATTGATAATCTTATTCGTGTCCCGAGATTTGTTTTGAGTTACTCTTGTAAGCTACGCGAGATTGTGAACTGTTGATTTTATGCACAAATGATATGGTTCTATTTGGGCTTTATAGCGAAATTCGAGTGAGACGGGCATTTGGCTGTTTCATGATTAACTGCGCGTTGGATATGTCCTTTCGGGATGGTAGGTCATTGTGTCATTTGCTTCTCCGTGGTTATGGTGATTCATTTTTGGTAATAGACGTCAAATTGCGCGTGGTTGTTGATTTTGAGCATGGTGACTTGAGGTGTTTCATGTGGGCCAGTGTTTGGATAGGGTCGCACATTGCAGCAAAGTTATGTGGAAGTATGATCCTTCGAGTTAGACTCGTGTGTTCTAGTTCTACGGTATGTGATGGGTTCTTAACATCGTGTTGTGGTGGTACTGGTGAGCTTGCGGTACAGCTCTCTCATTTGAGTTAGTTTCCATGATTCGAGTACAATCGGATTGTTGCTTATTGGTGCACAGATTGCACAGGTTGTGGCTTTAGATGGTGTTGATGTATCATGTCACTAGAGTAGTTGTGTTGGATGAGATGAGGTCATTGGACCTAGGATGAATACTATCGGATTCGATTTCAACATATCGGAAGGATAATATCGAAATTCAGCTTAGAAATTTACTATAGTCCTTGCCGAAGGATAGGGAACTCCATGACTGGTCGATCTGAGGAATGGTTATGATTTCTACGTGTCTCTTTCATCATTTGCAGTATATGAAAGTGTTGGAATGAGGATTTATAGGTTTATTACCGGTATTGGGTTGTATGAGCAGCTGCTATGATTAGAAGTTACCGCTCTGAGCGTTTGAGTTGTGTGGTATATCATGTGAATTCATCTTGTGTTGTGGTTATGGCTTGATGCAGCGTGTCCTGAGTTACTCAATGTGTAGATGTGAGATTATGATCCTATAGATAATTTCAGAAGTGAAAATTTGGTTCTAACTTCATGGGCTAGGGTGTATTGTGAAATTTCAATTACGTTGTGCTATCAGACCTATATGGGATAGGGTGACGTGGGATCACCCCCAGGTATGTGCATAGTGAGGGTACATGGCGATTTGATGGCTTTTGGAATAACTCTGGACACGTTCGAGGACGAACGTATGTTTAAGTGGAGGAGGATGTAACGACCCGACCTGTCGTTTTGAGCATTTGTATTTTTGCTCGCAGTTCTCGGGCCTGACTCGTATGATGTATTATGACTTATGTAGATCGTCGGTTTCGGTTTTTAGGTTAACGGATCAGATATGGAAGAATGATTCTCAGCTTGAAGCTTTAAATTTGAAAGGGTTGACCAAGTTTTGACTTTTTAGTATTTGACCTCGGATTTGAATTTTGATGATTCTGTTAGCTCCGTTAGATGATTTTGGGCTTAGGAGCGCATTCGGATTGTGTTTTGAAGGTCCGTGGTAGAATTAGGCTTGAATTGGTGAAATTGGATATTTGGCGATTTTCGGTCGGCAGTGGAAAATTTGATATCGGAGTCGGAATTGAATTCCAGGAGTTGGAGTAGGTTCGTAATGTCATTTGTGACGTGTGTGCAAAATTTGAGGTCATTCGGACGAGGTTTGATAGGTTTCAGCATCGGTTGTGAAAGGTTGAGGTTTCAAGTCCATTAAGCTTGAATGGGTGTGCGACTCATGTTTTTATTATTGTTTGAGGTGATTCGAGAGCTCGAGTGAGTTGGCATGGTATTTTAGGACTTGATGGCACATTTGGTTGAGGTTCTGGAGGCCTCGGGTGTGTTTCAGGTGAGTTTTGAGCGAGTCCGGGTATTACCAGAACTCAGGCATTGGTTCTGGTGCTTAAATTTGCNGAGGAGGAGTTGGGCGCTGACGGCGAAAATTTGGTTGCGGAGGCGCTTTAGGGAAGATCTGCAGATTCGCTGGTCTGAATTCGGAAGCCTATATCTTTTGATTTACATAGAATTTTGAGATGATTTAGAAACAAAAATTGTATCCCTTCGTGCCTAGTTTCCAGAAAGGTAAAGAACTCATCATTTGGACATCTGTAGAGAAAGTTATGGCCAAAATACTAAGGCCTATCTGTGCAGCCCCTAGAAGCGCAAACCGTGCTACTTTTTCCCGACCGCGGAAGGGTGAGCGCTGGGGCGGTGATTTTCTCTCAGCGAAAATGGAAATCCGAGAGGTGCACTATAAATACGAGATTTAGGATTTTATTTCATATTGCGACCTAGAGAGCTCGGATCTTGGCGATTTTTCGAAGGTTTTCAAGAAATTCTTCGGGGTAAGTGATTCTAACTCGGATTTGGCTAAAATACATGGATCGATCATTGATTTTATCATTTGATTAGTGATTTAGGGTAAAAATTGGGATAAATTCGTGGAACTTCATAAAATGAACTTTTGGAATTTGAAAGCCGATTCAAAGTCGGAATTGAGTGAAATTAATATGGTTAATCTCGTAATCGAGTCGGTTGTCGGATTTTGTGACTTCGGTCGGATTTCGAGACGTGGGCCCGGGGCCTGACTTTTGAGTTGACTTTTTGACTTTTGGTCTTAAGCTTAGCATTTTCTTATGGGATTGACCCTTAGCTCGTGTTGATTGTATCGAATTGTTTGTGGCTAGATTCGAGGCATTTGGAGGACGGTTTGAGAGGCAAGGGCATCGCGGGGTAGGATTTTGATCGGTTTGAGGTAAGTAATGATTGCAAATCTTGTCCTGAGGGTATGAAGCCCCAGATTTCACATCGTTTCACTATTGTGAGGTGACACACATGCTAGGTGACGGGTGTGTGGGCGTGCACCATTGGGGGTTGTGACTTTGTCCGTCCCGTAGCAACTATTAAGTTGCGTATTTGACTGAAAAATATTTGATACTTATGTGCTTTAGAAAGAATTTCTATGATTTGGGCTGAATACCATATTTGGGCCTCGTGCCAAAGTTGTTTGGACCCTTAGGGGCCTTTTCTTATTATTTCCTCACTGTTTTCATTTAAGATCTGTACTTAGTCATGCTAAGTTTTACTGATTTCATAACTCAGTCATTATTACTCCATTTTTGATGCATAAAATGATATTTTGGGCTGAGCACCCTATTTTACTGATAGCCCGAGTGGCTTGAGTGGTTTTCGACTGAGTGAGGCCGAGGGCCTATTTTGTAAGGATATTATGGGATTGGGCTGTACGCCGCAGTAGGTTGTTACTGATTCCTGATATTGTGAGGCCGAGGGCCTGATTGATTTATGCCACGAGGTGGCTTGTTGTTATGAGGCCTAGGGCCTAATTGATTTACGCCACGAGGTGGCTTGTTATAGCGCTTGGGCTGTAGGAGCACCTCTGGAGTCTGTACACTCCTAGTCAGCACGGGTACCCTGAATGAGTGATAGGATGTTTTGCCCAAGGGGCTGTTCTTGATTTATATTGTGCCCGAGGGGTTGTTCTTGATTTATATTGTGCCCGAGGGGTTGGTCTTGATTTATGTTGTGCCCGAGGGGATGTTCTTTATTCATGTTGTGCCCGAGGGGCTGTTTATGAGTGACTGTGAGGTTTCCTCGAGGGGCTCATTCTGAGTGATGTTATGCCCGAGGGGTGGTTTATGATTCATGTTACCCAAGGGGTTGTATACGAACTATGTTTTGCCCGAAGGGCCGATTATGATTTTCATCACCTTTACTACAAATTGCATTGAACCTCTATTGAAACTGTTGGAAAGCATCTTCAAATGATTTTTACCAAAATACTTGATTTTAAATGAGATGATTTGACTCGTATACTAATTTGAAAGCATGTTGTGCTTACTGAGTTTTTCATGATGTGGATTTTATTTGTTTCCTACTGCTCAGTCTCTATCTACCTTTATTACTTACTGAGTTGGCGTACTCACATTACTCCCTACACCTTGTGTGCAGATCCAGGAGTTGCTGGACGTGTTAGTGATTGTTGATTTCACCCGTCGCGGATCTGTTGGAGTTAGCAAGGTAGCTGCATAGCGATTGCATCCCTGCTCTTCTCCCTCCTATCTTCCTATAGATTGTTATTAGCTTTTTTCCAGACTGTATATGTCTTAGTATTATCGAACAGTCCTTGATAGATGCTCATGATTAGTTACACCCTGATGTCGGGTTTTCTTTCTGCACTGTTGTTTTGATTTAAATACTTTATGAAGGTTTATTGTTAAGTAGCTTTGAATTTTATCTTAAGAATGAAATATTGATTGGTTTTGGTAATGTGTCGGCTTGCCTAGTACCACGTTAGGCGCCATCACGACCGGGTTGGTTTTGGGTCGTGGCATAGAACCCGTTTGGATTGGCTTAAAAAAAGTAACTTTTCAGCAGAAATAGCTTTTAAGCCAATAAGCAATAAGTTGGGGTTGCCCAACTTATTGCTTTTGGCTTGTTTTAAGCAGTTTTAAACTTATTTTAAGCACTTTTTGACTTTGCCAAACACTGAAAAAAGCTAAAAAGAGCTTAAAAGCTATTTTGACCAGCTTAAAAGTCCATCCAAACACCCTCATAGTCAATACTACCAAGCACATTAAGATCAAGGTCAATGAGGTCAACAACCTACCTATCGGAGATCGCATCAATGTGGACTTCGATAACTACGGTGCAGCATATGGGGAAGCGCAAGGGTTGCTTTCGGGATATTGTGGATTGCTGTCTATTGATGGCAACTTCTTCCCAATTAATTCTGACAGGTGGTCAGGACCGTCATGTATTCCTAAAAAGTACAAGGAAGACTGCTTTGAAACCATGCTAAAGGTATTACACATATGCCTATTTATTGTAACTAGATTTTTATGCTTGAAGAGAAAACTAACTTTGTTCTTCTTTTTCATTTGAAGCCTCGATTTTTTATTTAGGACTACTAATGCCATTGCATATAGATATTGCAATGCTAGTTTGAATGAGAAGTGGGCTATGATAGGTTTAAAGTTAAGTTTCAATGATGACAATATTATCTTATGCTATATTTACACGACAAACAAAAAGGAAAGAATGATGATGCTCAGCAAGATTGCTACTGGATTCAAAATAGCAAGTAAGGAAAGAATGAAGATGCTGTTACTGCATTAATGATCAATCAAAGGAAGCAGATTGACACGCCCTTAATCAAGGGAACTCAGATTGCCAATCATGGATTCTCTAATTAAGAAGATCGCGCTCGTGAATTAAGCTGTCCAGGCGTAAATGATTCCTTGAATCAAGCTGTGACAAGGAAGGTCACATTCGAATCTGGGCTCGTCAAAGAGCAAGATTCGAAGAGGCACCCCTTGGGTCAAATCGCTTAATTAAAAATCTTGTGCCTCTGATTTTGCAAAAGACTCAATGACTCTTTTTTCTCCTATAAGAAGGCTGATCCCTCAAGAAGACGATCATGCAACTACACACATTGTATTCTAAGTCTATCTACTTCTTAGTTCAAACACTGTAATCCTTAGTTATCAGTGACTCAAAAGATTGGGAGATCTAGAACACAAAAGACAGTTGTGTCAACTATTCTGAACTTAAGTGTTGATACTGTTTGTTGGTAGTGAACGCGTTAAAACCATATGTATTGTAACTTATTTAAAGATCTTAAGGGAATCTTTGTGACCCAAGGGAAGCTGGATGTAAGTACCACAACGTACCGAACCAGTATAAATCGCTGTGTGTTATTTACTTTTCTTTACTGCTTACTTTCATTTAGAGCTGTGGTCAGTCAATTAATACTTGTATTAGTCGACTAAATTTTAAATAGTCAACAATTCACCCCCTCTTGTACTTTCAATTTGTTTCAGAGCAAGGCGCACAATCTTTGCTTAACCGCTAGTGAGGAAAAGTTCATGGGATTCAATACTGTTGTCGGTGCTCTCTTTCAAGAAGGAACCTCTCAGGTTCGACCTCCTTACTTCAATGGCCAACATTTCTCTCACCGGAAAGTTCGCATGGAAAAGTATACCATGTCATATGACATCAAGGTATGTCGTGTGATAATTAAAGGGAAACCTTCCAATTCCTCCCAAGAAGGATGCAAATGGTCAGGTCATCACATCCACTGATCCTCTGGATTTGGACGATTACGCTGATGAACAAGCTGCTGTTATCACTGTTAATGCAAAAGAAAAAAATCTACTGTACAATGGTATCAGTGGAGAAGAATATGAAAAGATATCTAGTTGTGAGATTGCAAAAGAAATGTGGGATAAACTGGAAGTCACTTACGAAGGAACCAACAAAGTGAAAGAGACTAAACCTCCTGGTTCGGGACTATGAGTAATTTCAAATGAAGGATGGTGAATCTGTAGAAGAAATGTTTTCCAGGTTCAGCAAAATTCTTGGAGATCTCAAATCATTTGGAAGACCTATTAAAATTAGCGAACAAGTTAGAAAGATCCTCAGAACCTTGCCTACAATTTGGCAACCCAAGGTCATTGCTTTGGAATGTCAAGATCTGGATAAAATTTCCTATGATTAGCTCAGAGGCAATCTGATCGCTTTTGAGAAAACTCATCTTGACAGACAAATTCAAGAGAAGAAAAAAACGGTTACTTTCAAAGAAACTGTGGTTTAACCAGAAATTGAAGATGAAGAAGAAGGAGGAGAACAAGATGAAAATATTGCAATGCTCTCTCAAGTCGTGACCAGCATAATGAAAAGAAATAGAAACAACAGAAGAGGTAAGTCCAACTTCAGAAAAGGAAGGGTGAGCAAAGAAGTTGATAAAAATGATGGAAGATGTTACGAATGTGGAAAGTTCGGTCATATTCAAGTTGAATGTCCGTAATTAAAGAAGAAGCTTAGCAGAAACATGCAAAAGAAGAAAGCTTTTGGAGCATGGAGTGATAAGGAAGAATCTGATCACGAGGAAATTGCTAAAATATGCTTCATGGATCTAAGTGACAATGAAGAACCAGGGGAACTTGGGCTAATGGCAGACAACAACGATGAAGGAGACGACTCAAGAGAACCTCGTTTAATGTTAGATGCAGGAACTAGTGAGGTACGTACTCCTTTACGCCCTAATTGTTATGAAATTCCAGAATTCGTTGATATTGCCCTTGCAGATATAGAAAGAGTAGTAGATGAGCTCAAAAAAGTCAATAGAGAAAAAGGGAGAGAGAAGAAGGACTGGGCCCTAAAACTCGAAGTATGCGAAATTGAACGCAATATATCTCAAGAGGAAATAAATGAACTTAACCTTCAATTGAATGGATTGCAAAGGACCTCAAATCACAGTCACAACAGACTGTTCATCACAAAAAGACAATGTCTTGTTCCTTTTGTGGAAAAAGTGGCCATAGCACTAATAATTGCAGGAACAAAATTAGAGCTGAAAGTAGTTCTGGTAACTCTAACAGCTCATCTTGCTTCTACTGTGGCAAAAGAGGTCATACCTCAAATCATCGCAGGTTCAAAAACAATAGAAGATGGGTCTGGAGACCAAAATTTTCAAATCAACTAACACTCAGAAGTCTAACCATTCGGGACCCAAGCATGCTTGGGTACCAAAAAATGAGTAATCTTGTTTTGCAGGAACACCGCAAGAAGAATAGAAAAGGAAAATAGTATCTCGACAACGCGTGTTCCAGACATATAGCAGGTGACAAACAATTGTTCAAATCAGTCACCAAGCTAGATGGAGGAACAGTTACATTTGGTGACAAATCCAAAATAAATGTTATTGGTTTTGGAAAAGTTCCTTTAAGCTCGACATGTGATGTAGATGGAGTCTACTTAGTTGATGAACTTGGCTATAACCTTCTCAGTATCAATCAACTGTGTGGCAATGATTATGAGGTTCGTTTTAAGAAACATGCTTGGTTTATAGAAGACGAATCAGGTAATATCATTCTCCTAGGAAATAGGGAAAGAAATGTCTATACTTCAAAAACTTAGAAAACTTTGGGGATCAAATTTGCCTTACTTCTATTATTGAAGATCCCTGGGTGTGGCATAGAAAACTTGGCCATGCAAGCATGCATACCATTCAAAAACTTTCCAAACATGATCTTGTTATTGGTCTTCCAAAACTAGATTTCTCAAAAGATCATATCTGTGATGCATGTCAACTAGGGAAACAAACACGATCCTCTTTCAAAGTCAAAAAAATTGTTTCTACCTCTAGACCTCTTCAATTGCTGCATATGAATTTATTTGGTCCTACTAGAACTGCTAGTATAGGAGGTAAGAAATATGCTTTTGTTATTGTAGATGATTTCTCTAGATTTACATGGGTTATGTTTCTTAGTCATAAAGATGATGCTCTAAAGAATTTTGAAGTTTTCTGTAAGAAGGTTCAACGAGAAAAGGGATACTACATCTCCACCATCAGAAGTTACCATGGAGGAGAATTTGAAAGCAGAGCTTTTGAAATTTTTTGCAATGATCAAAGAATCTCTCATAATTTCTCATCACCAAGATCTCCTCAACAAAATGGAGTAGTAGAGCGTAAAAACAGAACCTTGCAGGATATGGCAAGAACTATGATCGTGGAAAACTCTCTACCTCATCTTTCTGGGAAGAAGCTGTATACAGCATGTCATATCGTTAACATATGTCTTATTGGACCGATTCTCAAAAAGACTCCCTATGAACTGTGGAATGGTAAGAAACCAAACATCAGCTATTTCCACCCTTTCAGATGCATATGTTTCATTCATAACAATGGAAAGGATAATTTGGGTAAGTTTCATCCAAAGAGTGATGAAGGTATATTTCTGGGTTACTCTCCTTCAAGTAGAGCTTACAGAGTTTACAATAAGAGAACCTTATGTATTGAAGAATCTATTCATGTTGTTTTTGTTGGTACTAACCCTCGCCCAAGGAATGAACATATTCCTGAAGGTGAGGAAATTTCTTGTGCTCCAAAATCTATTATTGTAGGTAAGGACCATCAAAATGAGTCAGCTAATTTATAGAATCAACTAGCTAAAATTCCCCCAGAAGAACGTGACTTACCCCAACCAGATCAGTCGACTATTAAAGAAAAGGTGACTTCTGCAAATACTCCAAATGAATGGAAAAATGAACCAGGATATCCTTATAAGTTCATTATAAGAGATCCACATGAGGGAATAACTATAAGGAGATCTCAAAAGAACAAATCTCATGTAGCTCTCATTTCTCAAATTGAGCCCAAGAAAGTGGATGAAGCTTTAAAGGATTCTCATTGGATTGATGCTATGAAAGAAGAATTATATCAGTTTGAGAGAAACAAAGTCTGGGAACTTGTTCCAAAGCCTCAAAATTCATCTGTCGTTGGAACTAAGTGGGTTTTCAAAAATAAATTGAATGAATCAGGTCAAGTTGTTCGGAATAAAGCAAGACTGGTGGCTCAAGGTTACTCTCAACAGGAAGGAATCGACTATGATGAAACCTTTGCACCTGTAGTAAGACTTGAATCCATCCGAATTCTACTTGCTTTTGCTGCTCACAAAGGATTCAAATTATTTTAAATGGATGTTAAAAGTGCGTTCCTAAATGTTTATATCTCTAAAGAAGTATACGTGAAGCAACCTCCGGGCTTTGCAAATGCCAATTTTCCAAACCATGTATACAAGCTGACTAAAGCCCTGTACAGTCTCAAACAAGCTCCACGAGCATGGTATGAAAGGTTGAGCTCTTTTCTTCTAAATCAAGGTTTCAAATGAGGTAACATCGATACAACTCTTTTTATTAAGGAATCCAATTTAGATAATCTTATTACTCAAATTTATGTAGATGATATTATCTTTGGTAGCCCTAACTCAGTTTTTTGTGAAGAATTTGCACTTTCCATGAAAGGAGAATTTGAAATGAGCATGATGGGAGAACTGACATTCTTCCTTGGACTTCAAATCAAGCAATCCCCCTAAAGGAATTTTCATAAGCCAAACCAAGTATACCAAGGAGCTCATTAAGAAATTTGGGATGGAAAATGCTAAAGCTATTAGCACTCCGATGAGTCCAACTACCGTGCTAGATGAAGACAACAATGGAAAAATGGTTGATGAAACCATGTATAGAGGGATGATTGGATCTCTACTTTATTTAACTGCCAGTCGACCTGATATTATGTTTAGTGTTTGTAAATGTGCTAGATTTCAGTCGGCTCCTAAGGAATCCCATCTTACCGCTGTTAAACACATTATTAGATATTTAATTGGTACTCCTGAGTTCGAACTATGGTATGATCACTCTAACAATTTCTCTTTGAGGGGCTTTTCAGATGCTGATTTTGCAGGAGACAAGATTGATAGGAAGAGTACCAGTGGGACCTGTCAATTGCTAGGAAATGCTTTAGTATCTTGGCATAGCAAGAAACAAAATTGTGTTGCACTATCAACTACTGAGGCGGAATACCTAGCTGTTGGAAGTTGCTGTACACAAGTCCTATGGATCATGCACCAACTTCTTGATTATGATTTATCTTTTACTTCTACTCCTATTTTTTGTGACAATACTAGTGCTATCTGCTTATCTAAAAATTCTGTGCATCATTCTAGAGCAAAGCATATAGAAATTAAACTTCACTTATCCGTGATCATGTCGTAAAAGGTGATATTACTTTGGAATTCATTAGCACTGATTCTCAACTTGCTGATATTTTTACTAAACCTCTTTTGGAAGAAAGATTCAGCACTCTCCGGAAAAAGATTGGCATTTTTCCAAATTTGTAAATCAAATATTTCCTTAAGTGTTAAAATTATTTTACACGCTTTCAGAATATTTTATTTCCTTAATTATATGTGTTCTAATTAATTTTCTGTGGAAGTGCAATTATTACATGTACCACCGATCAGTCACTTCTGAATCATCACTTCCGTCTGCACTTAACCCTTCGCTCCTCTAAAACTCCTCGATAAAAACTCTCCATCTCCAACACTTCTCTCATTCTCTACCATCACTATGGACAAAAAAAATTACTCCTCTGCAACCAGACGCAGTCGAAGGTTTCAAAAACCTCTCAACACTGAAGAACCTGTGGATGTGGAGTCATCCATTGAATCCGATTTTCTTAGAACTGACAACAATAGTAGTGCCTCATCTGAAAATTATCCTATCAGCCAGAAAAAGAAGGCAAGAGGCCCATGGAGCAAACCCCCAAAAAGGCTGCATGCAAGAAGGGCAAGGTGGAACATTTGGAGTTTGGTCCTGAAGACAAGCTAATCTTCTATGGCCCCAGTGAAAAAGTGAAGTTTGAGTCCTATAAGTCAAAATCCATGGCTTATGGACGCTCTGTAAGTCATTCTCTTATGAAAAGCCTTCATTGTGATGTGACTGCAATTTTCGATTTTCTGCACCTTTCCCCTCTATTTGACACTCTTGGAAATATTATGTACGAAGAACCTGTGCGAATGTTTTATGCAAATATATTTGTGAATGATAAAGATGATTTGGAATTTATGGTTTTAGGGACTAGAATTGTTTTGGACTCCTACCAATTTGAAAAGATCTTTTCCGCTAAGTTTAGTGGGTATGATGTGTTTGTCCAAAATTCTTGCCCCAAAGACTTTGAAGTGTCCTTTGATGAAGTAAAAGGTTTTCTGTCTGATAACCCCCCTAACATTGGCCCCAAAAATCTTAAGTTTAAACACCGTGTCTTGGCCCATATGATTGCCACCACTCTCCTTCCCAGATCTTGGTCCCTCGGTTCCTTGTCCATTAGAGATGTTCTTGTCCTCTACTATCTGGTTAATAGTAAGCGTCTTGACTGGTTTGTGTGGATTCGTCAATATATGCTTGAGAGTATCAGGGATATTTCCTCTTCCGCTGCATGTCTGCCCTATGGTCCTCTTATCGCTCATATTCTGGAAGTTATGAAAGTAGACTTGGCACCCTTTTCATCCAAGCACATCTCTAGTACTTATTATAAGACTGCTTTTTCTATGATGGGGTACACTTAGTATGTGCATTATGTTCTAATTTGCTCTTTGTATGTCTCTTTCCTTTTTGATTGATGTCAAAGGGGGAGAAAAATGTGAGTAAACAACTCAGGAGGGAATATAGGGCATGAGGGAATATAGGAACAACATAATCTCAAGGGAAGCATCAGCTCGGGGGGGGGGGGGGGGCGAACTAGCTCAGGGGGAGCAACTCCTTAAAAGGGAAGTATCTTAATTTACTTTACTTTGTTTACTCCTTCTTGATTGTCATCGTCAAAAAGGGGGAGATTGATAGGTTTATTGTTAAGTTTCAATGATGACAATATTATCTTATGTTATATTTACACGACAAACAAAAAGGAAAGAATGAAGATGCTCAGCAAAATTGCTACTGGATTCAAAATAGCAAGTAAGGAAAGAATGAAGATGTTGTTACTGCATTAATGATCAATCAAAGGAAGCAGATTGACTCGCCCTCAATCAAGGGAACTCAGATTGCCAATCATGGATTCTCTAATTAAGAAGATCGCGCTTGTGAATTAAGCTGTCCAGGCGTAAACGTCTCCTTGAATCAAGCTGTGACAAGGAAGGTCACGTTCGAATCTGGGCTCGTCAAAGAGCAAGATTCGAAGAGGCACCCCTTGTGTCAAATCCCTTAACTAAAGATCTTGTGCTTCTGATTTCGCAAAAGACTCAATGGCTCTTTTCTCTCCTATAAGAAGGCTGATCCCTCAAGAAGAAGATCATGCAACTACACACATTGTATTCTAAGTCTATCTACTTCTTAGTTCAAACACTGTAATCCTTAGTTATCAGTGTCTCAAAAGATAGGAAAATCTAGAATACAAAAGAGAGTTGTGTCAACTATTCTGAACTTAAGTGTTGATACTGTTCGTTGGTGGTGAACGCGTTAAAACCATATGTATTGCAACTTATCTAAAGATCTAAAGGGAACCCTTGTGACCCAAGGGAAAGTGGATGTAAGTACCACAACAGTATCGAACCAGTATAAATCGTTGTGTGTTATTTACTTTTCTTTACTGCTTACTTTCATTTTGAGCTGTGGTCAGTCAACAAATACTTGTGTTAGTCGACTAAATTTTAAATAGTCAACAATTCACCCCCCTCTTGTACTTTCAGGCAACACATAAACATAGGTTGTGGGATGAATTTGATGACCCAGCCAAAAGCAGAACTGAACTTTTAAGCAATGTGCCATCAGGTATAAATAGAGATCAATGGGCTGGTTTTGTTGCTTATCGTCTAAAATCATCAACATATGTAAGATTCTGATTATTTGAATAGATTTTATTGTTTTTATGATTAAATATTAGACTAACTTTTTAAGTTGTTATTATTTTGTTGATAGGAAAGTGTTAGAAGAAATAAAGAAATTCGACGCAAGCAAACAATGCCTCACACTGGCGGTTCCAAAGCTAACTTGAGATGAAGACATGAGCTGGTATTCATATTAACTTAATAGTTTTTACTTGTTCTCTGTTGGCGCAAGAACATGTGAAGTTTTGAAGACTGACAAAAGAACTCAGACGTGGACCAGGTCCATCTTGTGAAACACAGTCATGATCGACCCAAACATGTGAGATGCACGTGAAAGAGATAAATCTAACTTATCAGAAGTAATATCTCCTGATCTGATCAAAAAGGTTGCATAGTGGATAAGGAGAGAAAGACTCCTTACATGAAGAGAACACAGTTTAAGAAGAGGATAGTGTTAAAGTATGAGATCAACTAGAACTCTTCTACGATAGGAGAGTAGAATCTGTATCCTAGTTAATCTCTAATCACTAACCCGTTAAATATTAGTGTTGTTCACTTTTATAGGTAATGCACATAAGCAGAAGTTAAACTTAAATTGAGAGCAAAAGAGCAAGGTGATTTTGCAAGCAATTTGTGTGTGATTCAAGCATGCAATCCTGAAGCTACTTGAACAAGATAGAAGAACCAGTTCCAACTGTCTGTCTTTTATTTCTAATTCAATTGTAGTAGGTGATTTTACATTGTACCTTTCAGCTTTCATAGAAGCAATTGTAGTAGGTAGTTAGAGTTTCAAGTTAGTGTTAACTTGAAGTTGTCGCAACAATTGAGGCTGTGTGCCACAACGGGATTAGAGTTAATCCTTAGGTTTACAAAGAGTTTTGTAAATGCTGTTTTGGCTCAGTGATTTTAGTGGAAGTTTGGGGAAATCCTACTGAGTAGTAGGTCGTGGTTTTTTCACCTTTTGAGCCAGGTATTTTCCACGTAAAAATATCTGTGTTCTTTATTTTCTGTATTTATTATTCCGTAAACAGCAGTAGTTGGAACACCTGGAAGAACCAGGTCCTTCTATAGTTCTGATAAGTGAAAATTGGGTACCACAAAAATCACCCCCCCCTCCTTGTGTGGTATTGACGTTTAGAACATCATTCTCTAATTTAAATGCTTTATTACAATCTATTTAATTTATCTCTCTCTTAGTTTTTGGAAACTGGGAAAAATCCTACTCGAGGAAAGATGTTTATCGAAACTCATAAGAGAAAGAAGGGATCATTTGTAGATGATGAGGCAAGGACTATAGTGGTAAGTTCAGATTTGGTGTGTTTCTCTGACATTATTTGAAGTTATATACTAACATTTTGCATCTCAATATTACTTTTTGTACACTAATTGATAATTTGTCTACTTGTAGGAACAAATTGAATTGACTCAAGGCAATACCATGAATCTGAAATTTCCCCGGATGATATTATCGGCAAGGTGTTAGGGGTAGAGCATTCTGGGAGGGTACGATGTATGGGTGTGGGAGCAGCTCCTTCAAATACATTCAAGAATATCAAGCAACGACTTAATGAGCTTAACCATTCTCCATCTAGCTTCGGCGCATCATCTGCAACTTTCACCTATTTTCAACAAGAGGTCACTCATTTGAAGTCCCAATTAGCAGACACCTTAACTGCACTGAAAGCTTACATGATATCGAAGGAAGGTAGAGTTCCTGAGCAATTTGCTGGTCTGTTTGCTCCTCAACCACAGGTAAGAAGAACATTAGAAGTTTTGTTTTTTGTGCATATGTCTTCTGTGGTATCTTTTAATTTGGTTTGGTTGGATTATTGCAAGGGAAACGAATAAGGTTGCATAATAGATAACGGTAAAATGCATTACTGTACATTTGATTCTTGACGATGCTAAGTTGCGTACCACGATTTTGAATATTGTATATGCTTGAGAGATTGATTCCAAGAGTGCATGGTTGATTGAAGACATCTGAAACATGCCTTCATATGGCGGTAAGGAGATATTGGTATAAGTTCTTCTTGTTTTTCTATCACTTAGGAAAGCATGCTATTTATATGTGTATCTAGCTTGATAATCTTCCATATATAGAATTTATGTCTCTTTAGGATACAATTGCTTCTTGTCTAACAGAATGCCATAAGCATTATTATTAGGCAAGTAAATTGTAACGAGGATATAGTCCTCATCTTGGTCATAGCTAGATAATCATCTCTTTAAGGAAGCATTAAAAATTTGATAGTATAATGATCAGATTTTTCATATGAATATGAATCTGATCTGAATATGCTTTATATTGTTTCAGCCTAGTGATGATGCAGAGAGTGAACCTACTTCAGCGGTGGATGCAAGAGGATCATCGGGCAACAGCTACGAGAATCCCCAAGCAAATACTTAGAATTTTATTTATTTAATGTGGAACTACTTTTGCTTTTATGGATTTTAAGTAGTAATGTTTAGGAGCTACGACTTTAGTTTATATTGCTTCAAAATGATTTGTAGTACTTGAAGTTGTGACTGTTGCTATTGTGGATGTTTTAATAAAATTTGGTTTCTGTTATATGAATAGTATTATTTAGTAAATAATTTATTTATTGTTTATGCATATGTACAAGCTTGATCTTATTTAATCATGCAATATTTAATGAGAAGAAAGGGCATTTCAATATTTAACTCGTGACGGTAATTAACCCCCACATGTTAAAATTTATAAAAGAGATTATATTGTGGCGATTATAGACCCCAACTAAATAATTATTTTTAACATAAAACTCATTTGTGATGGTTATACACTGCCATTGATTCTTTTTTAAAAATCACAAATTATGTTGTGACAGTTGCAAAGCCCCGCGAATTATTATTTTGTAGCATTGGAATCATATAAAGGAGGTTATAACCTGCCCTTAATTGACTTTAAAATACCCACTAATCACAAATTTAATTTGCGAAGGTCGTTGTGGGGGTTCTTTAAAACTGGGGAAACATTCATAAATACAATATTTATAAGATTTAATTATATAAACTACAACTATGTTGGATATTACATATTGTACAACTACAAGGTTTTAAATGTTATTCTATTTATACTATACAATAAAGATTATTGCTATGAATAAAAGGCTAAAAATAAGGAGATTCTTTATATTGGTGATAACATAATTAAATGCATATCAAAACAAAATAATCTCTTACCTAAAAAAGCTCCAACACAAATTATCTGGCATTCTAATTCATTTTCATTGTTATTCCATATGAAACCAATTTTAATTTGTTGTCCAATATATAATTTATACGTAAAGTATGATATACGTAATATATAAATTATTTTTCCCTTTTAGCTAATACATACAATTTCCCCATTCCAGTAGGTGCCAATAAAATAATTAGATCGTTTTTGCATAGAAAAAATATATTTTAAATCTAGATAGCAATAAAACTTTTTTATACAAGCATTTCATATCAATAAGTTTACATCGTAAAATCATAATTATTATGAAAAAATTTGACTTTTTTTAGATGAGTATTTACTGTAATGTATACTGTTACAGTATACAATAATTATCATTGTATTAGGATACACATTCATATTAATATTTACTTATATAAATTGTATATTATATAAATATATAAATTACACAATAATACATTATATGATATATAGTATACGAGATATATAATAATGTATATCATATATACAATATAAACACTAATTAACACATTGCAAAAATCCAGCGTAGAACAAATTTTATTATAGTCTACCTTTAACATATATTGTATACACATACTAGAAAGAAAGAAACACCATTAACAAATATATTGTACACAATATAATATATACAAATAATGTATATTTTGTATCAATTACAAAAATAAAAGAAAAAGTATAGTACAACGTATAATCAACTCTCTTGTCCTTTCCATTGTTTTTGTTCGCAGCAATAGTTGAATGCATTTTATACCCATTTTTTCCTCGTTTGCAGTTATCAATTTCACACAAATCAAAAACCCCACAATCTATTGGAATCAAAATATGAAGAAGGTTTGGGATGATAAAGGGGATTAATAATATCAGAAAATGGGAAGAAAAAAAAGTTGGTCAATTTTCACGAAGAAAAAGATTTAGTGAAAGGGAAAACAATTTTACCCCAACAAGTGGAAGAGTATGCTAGTAATGGTTTCTGAATTTGGGTATTGCAAGATCATCGAATATTGAAAAGAGGGAACATTGATAAGTTTGAAATAAATTGAATAGTAAACTGATTTAATTTTCCTATTTTAACGTCCTAACTTGAGGAAAGAGATATCTTTTAAGTGAGAGAGAATCTCAAGGAAGAGATTTTAGGATATGAAAAGTTGTACATAATTTAATTAAAAAGATAAGATTTTAAAATAAGTTGTACTAAAAGTAATTTTATAAAAACAGTTGTAGAAAATATAAATAAATCTTTAAAGGGTTGTATTCTATGTAAATTCCTCTTAAAACTGTCACAAAAAGCCTTGTGGCGATGATAACCATGGGGTTTCTTAAACCCCCCACAATTCAATTTGTGGGGGTCCAAAACCGTCACAAAATTAAGAAAAAATCTTCACAAATTACACCTTTTCTTGTAGTGTCAATCTTTTGACTCTTAGGCCCCGTTTGGCCATGAGTTTTGTCAAAATAAATTTGGAATTTATTTTCAAAACTCATATTTGGCCATAAATTTTGCCCATATTTCGGTCAAATCCCAAATCTCAAATTTCAAATCCCATTGAGCTGATTTTGGGCCAAAATCCCAAAACTTGGGAATTATATACATGTTTTACCAAAATAAAGTTGGAAAATATGTTTTGAAAACGTATGTCCAAACACATTTTCATCTTCAAACCAAACTTCTTCCAAATCAAATTTTTCAAAACAAATTTGGAATCTATGGCCAAACGCTAGCTTAAGAAACAAACTGTTCTATATATGTAACAAAAGATGCTTGAATTTAATTTTGGAGTTTCAAACTATTAACTGCTTTAACGGGTTCCAGAAATCCTCTGATAATTAAGGCTGCGACCATGTTATCATGAAGAATCTTAGGTAATCTGGTATTGTTGACTTGGAGAAAAGAAGAAGGACAAAGTAACTAAAGACTACTTTTAAGGAACAGTAAGCTTTTTATAACAGAGAAGATGTAGTTCACGTTCATCTTAAATGCTTTATTGAAGAGCAACGGAAATTTAGTTCAACCAAAGACTTGGTCATCTAGATTAATAGCCTGTTTGGCCAAGCTTCTTTTTGCCCAAAAGTACTTTTTTTTTGGCGAAAAACACTTTTGGCCAAAAATTAAGGTGTTTGGCCAAACTTTTGGAAGGAAAAAAAGTGCTTTTGAGGAGAAGCAGAAGCAGTTTTGGAGAAGCAGAAAAAGTACCTTCTCTCCAAAAGCACTTTTCTGAGAAGCACTTTTGAGAAAAATACACTTAGAAGCAGTTTTTTAAAGCTTGGCCAAACACTAATTGCTGTTCAGAAGTATTTTTCAAACTAATTAGCCAAACATAAACTGCTTCTCACCAAAAGTACTTTTGAGAAAAACACTTTTGTAAAAAAAACACTTTTCAAAATAAACTGATTTTTGCAACTTGGCCAAACAGACTATAAGCCTTATATTTTAGTAAAGGAAAAAGTGAAGTCAAGTCTCCACTATCTTCAATTGGACATTTCCTTGCTATGTGCCCAAAAAAAGGGAGAAGATTCGCTCGGAAGCTGGAAAGTTAATAGGATATAGTAGCAATTAGCAACTTAGGAATACCTTGTGCATAATAAAAACTTGCGAATATATGCTAGTAAAGGTAGAAAATCAACAAGAAAAAGGTGGAAAAGTCAATAGGACCTAGGAATAATGCAAAAGTTGGGTTAATATTAACCTAAAAAATCGCCATCTAATCTCTTAAACTAAAAATAGCTAGCAAATATATAATATATGAATAATTTATGTTTAATATATGTATGACGGTGTATAATTAATATATAATCTATATATATCGGCTAAAAAAACAAACATTGAATTTGGCCAGCTATTTGTGGTAAAAATTGCATGGGGCGCCCTATTTGGGCGCCTCTTTTTAACGTGTAGACACTTTGTCTTTATGTTTGCACCTGTACTCATTTTTTTGTTAAAAGCCATTTGAAAAGACCATTTTGCCCTTCCTTATTAAAAGACTACTTTCTCTCCAAGTATACGCTAGTCCTCTACTTTCTCTCTCTCTCTCTCTCTCTCTCTCTCCCGTTATTTGCGTTTTTTGAAGTTCTTCTCTGAAATCAAACGGTTTTCGTCGTTGTTTTTGATTTTTCAACTGCTAGTCGTCATTGTTCCCACATTACGATTTAATCACAGGTACATTGCATTAACTTTCTGGGTTTTATTTTACGATTTAATCTCTGATTTTGGTTTTGATAGTCATGTATTTATGATAAAGCTATTTCTTAGGGTTTAGTTTGATAAGTGCATTAGTTTTACTTTTACGATTGTGTTTTTAGGTTTTATGAACGAGTGTTTATGTTGTTAATGAAAATTCTATAATTCTTCTGTGATTAGACGTTCAAATTTTTAAAAATTTTGAGAGTTAAACAGATGATACTATAGTTCAATGATATCTTAGATATGAGCTGAAGTTTTTTTTTCATCTTTTGGCATTATTTTTGGATTTGAATTTGTGTTTTGTTTTTTGTAAAAACTACAGCATGTTTTTTTGCTGAATGTTTTGTGCTTGTAACTGGTGAAGTTCAGCTTTAGGAGCTGAAGTATTTGTGTTTGTAACTGGTGAAGTCCAGCGTTAGGAGCTGAAGTTTTTGTGTTTGTAACTGGTGAAGTCCAGCTTTAGGAGCTGAAGTTTTTGTGTTTGTTACTGGTGAAGTCCAGAACTGTGACGACCCAAAGGGTCATCACCTGTTTTAAATGAATTATGTGTCTCCGAGGCCTTGAAAACCTCATTTAGAGTCGCCTCGATTTACCTGCGCAGTCCGAGCGCGTAGCCGGAAAGCTTAAATATGAAATTCTGTGAAAAATGCTAAGTTTTGATGTTAAAATGAATAAATTTGACTTTGGTCAACATTTTGGGTAAACGGACCCGGACCCGTGATTTGACGGTCCCGAAGGGTCCGTAGGAAAATATGGGACTCGGGCGTATGCTCGTAATCGAATTCCGAGGTCCCAAGCCCGAGAAATGAATTTTTGAAAGAAATTGTTTTCTGAAATTGATTAAGGAAATTGGAAATGATATTTGATTAGAACGTGTTGGTATCGGGCCCGTATTTTGGTTCCGGCGCTCGGTATAGGTCTTATATATGCATTAAGTCATTTGTGAAATTTGGTTGAAAACGGACGCCGTTTGACGCGATTCGGACCTAAATTGGAAAAAATTGAGGTTTTATGAAGTTTGAAAGAATTTTTGGATTTTGAGGTTTAATTCGATGTTTATGATGTTATTTTGGCGATTTGATCGCGCGAATAAGTCCGTAGGATATTTTTGAGGTTGTGTATATATTCGGTTTGGAGCCCCGAGGGCTCGGGTGAGTTTTGGATAGGCCACGGGTTGCATTTTTAAAAACTTAAAACTTGCTGGTATGAACAGACCTGCAGGCTTCGTATTTGCGAAGCCTGGCTTGCAAATGCGAGATCGCAAATGCGAAGGCTTCCTCGCAAATTCGAAGAAGCCCAGGTCTGCCCCATCCTCGCAAATGCGAGAGTTTCCATCGCAAATGCGAAAAGCCTCCATGTTGTCAGTGATCGCAAATGCGATCAAATACGTCGCAAATGCGACAAGGGTCTCGCAAATGCGAAGGTCCCGAATTTTATAAGGGTTCGCAAATGCGAACCAAGCTTCGCAATTCCCATATCTGAGAGGTCGGGGTTCGCAATTGCGAACCCCTGTTCGCATTTCCCATATCTGAGACCTGCATTTTTCAATACTTAGCCGATTTTAAGTCATTTTTCACATCTTTTTCAAAACACAACTCCTTTGGGCGATTTTCCAAGAACAAATCTTCTTCCAAATGAATTGTAAGTTAGTTTTTACTCATTTCTTTCAACCATTAACATCTTTTAACATAATTTCAACCTAAAATCAAACGATTTTCATGGTGAAATTGGTAGAACTAGGCTTTCAAAAATGGGATTGGCCTCGAATTGAGTCCGATTTCAAACAATTACTATATTTGAATTCGTAGGGGGTAATGGGGTAATACGGGTTTTTGGTTTAGTANCAATTTGAGGTCCGATTTCAAAACAAATTATATATTTGATTCGTGGGGGAATGGGTAATCGGGTTTTGGTTTGAACCTCGGGTTTTGACCACGTGGGCCTGGGGGCGATTTTTGACTTTTTGGGTAAAACTTTGGAAAACTCATTTTCATGCATTGGGGTTGATTCATTTAGCACTTATTGATGTAAATTAAGTAATCTGTAATTAGATACGAGCGAATTGGCGATGGAATCAAGGGTAAAGCTATAATTGAGACTTCAGTTGTGTTCAAGGCATCGAGGTAAGTGTTTGGTCTAACCTTAGCTTGAGGGATTAGGAGTTGAGTCCTATTTGCTATGTGATAATTGTTGAGTACGACGTATAGGCATGGTGACGAGTATCTATACGTTGGTGTCAAGTATGGCCGTGAGTCTTATATTGTGATTTTCATGATTTCGTTGTATTCTTCATGCTTTGGTGATGATTTCTAGTTGTTGTAAAAAGTTTGTGGAAGGAATTGAGACCTTTGAACATTTTGGAGCATTGGCTCGAGTTATATTATGAATTGTGAAAGTATATGAGATGATTGAACCCTTTGGAGCATTGGTTCAAGTGGTAAAGTGAGTTACGAAGTACAAGTGAAAGATAGAGAAAGAGTTATTGAAATGTTCCCTTGCCGGGATTGAATTATTTACTTGTTGCTCCCTTGTCGGGATTTAATTGTTAAATCGTTGTTCCCTTGCCGGGATTCCTCTATGTTCTTGTTTATTTCCCTTGTCCTTGTTTGTGATTGTTGTTTGGGTGAGGAAGAGTGTAAAAGCACGAAGGGTGATGCCGTACACATTTTATTATTCTAATTGCTATGGTGAGGAAAGAGAGTTATGCCGTGTACGTTTTCATTATATTATTGCTTGGTGAGGACGAGAGTAAAAGCACGAAGGGTGATGCCGTGCACTTGTCTTTGATTTTCCTGATTTTTGCTGAGGATTGAGTTATGTTGACCTTTACTTCTATTTACTGATTTTCTTATTGTTATCGGTTCAAGTGCATTAATTGTCTTATTTCACTATTACTGTGATTCTTTATGTTGGAATTTTCCTTTATTGTGTTATTTGTTATTACTGGCTCGAGGTATCCTTGCGCAACATTATGCTTTGAATTTATGCTATAATTGCTACATGTTTATGTGACTTAATTGCTACTTAACATTTAGCATACTAAATATTAAATTGCCTATTTGCTCCTTCAAGTCCATAATTAATTGCTACTTGTCATTACTTGTTTTCCTCAATGAGTCATAATTATTGTGTATTTGTTGTCTTATGAATACGTATTAATTATTGCGTTTGTGGGAGTAAATTTCATTTGGAAGAACTGTTGATTTAATGAAATGGGAGCGGGTGGTACGCCTACCACGAGATTAATAAAATGGGAGCGGGTGGTACGCCTACCACGAGATTTAATGAAATGGGAGCGGGTGGTACGCCTACCACGAGATTTAATGAAATGGGAGCGGGTGGTACGTCTACCACGAAATTTAATGAAATGGGAGCGGGTGGTACGCCTACCACGAGATTTAATGAAATGGGAGCGGGTGGTATGCCTACCACGAGATTTAATTATTGAAAAATGGGATCGGGTTGCATGCCTGCAACGAGATATGTACTGACAGAGAAATCTGCTTTTATTTCCCTTATCCGTGTTAGAGTTTATTATTGATGTGCTTTATTATTTTCTTGAAATTCTATATTATCTGCTATTCCCGAAGCATGTTCCCCTCCCATTTAAGATGTTTGTTCTTGTTATTTTCCCATTGTGTGTGTGTGTGTGTGTGTGTGTGTGTATATATATATATATATAAGTGTACAGGTTTATGTGGTAGTCCTGTCTAGCCTCGCCACTACTTCGCCGAGGTTAGGCTAGGCACTTACCAGCACATGGGGTCGGTTGTGCTGATACTACACTCTGTGCTCTTTTGCACAGATCCAGGCCCCGGACAGCAGCAGTAGCTCGGGAGCCAGCCTTCAGTTCATTGAGACACCGAGGTAGCCTCGCACGCGTCCGCAGGCCCGGCGTCTCCTCTATCTTATATTTTATTTTGTTATCTCATGTTTTCGAGACAAACAGTATTATATTTCTTTCAAACGATTATATTTAGTACTCTTAGTAGTCCGTGAATATTGTGACACCATTTCTGGGTAGAGGCACATGTGGATTTTTCCTTATTATTTGGTTTATATCGTTTAAGTCTTCCGCCAAATTACAAATTCCGCTGTTGTTTAATTATTTATTTCCTGTTAATTAAATTGGTAAAAATGGATTTTTAAACAAAAGCATTTACGGATTCTAGATGTGTGGCTTGCCTAGCTTCTACGAGTAGGCGCCATCACGTCCCCGAGGGTGGAAAATCCGAGTCGTGACAAGCTCTAGAGCTGAAGTTTTTTTTTGTGTAACTGTCGAACTTCAGCTCTAGAGCTGAAGTTTTTGTTTTATACCTGTCGAACTTTAGCTCTATGGCTGAAGTTTTTGTCTTTGTAACTGTCAAACTTCATCCTTCTTAGGTATTGAAGTTTTAACTGATCTTTTTGATAATGTCCTGATGTTATTTTTTGTATCTTTTAATTTTTTTGAACAGATGGCTCCTAAAGCACCTAAAGATCCTAATGCAGCTAAATAAGGCAAAACACCTAAAGCACCTAGACTACCTGTAATACCCCAAGGTCCTTATGTCCCTGCTCCTCCACCTAGAAAACCAATACAAAGATATTTTGAGTTTGGAGATTGGTTTAACTCTAAGGGTTACTGGAAGGGGAACCATGATTTGAAGAAATTAATTGCAACTTTCTTGACTCCTACTCAACAGGATAAGCTTAATAATGGTACATTTAGATACATTATGTCTATGGAGAATTTCCAATGCAGCATGAAGTTGGTTCATTGTCCGTGTCTTTCTTGAATATTCAAGAATGATCGAGACTCCATTAGTTCCAAGATTTTTGGACATGATGTTTCCTTCACCCTTGAAGACTTTCACATTATGTGTGGTTTGCGGGTCACAACACACAATGTTGAAAAACCAATTAAGAGAGCAATCTTCTGAAGCGCTATTTTGGTAAGTCTAAGGGTGTGACTTTGAAGGATATTTGAAGTTTTATGACTTGCAATGAAATTCCAAAGAATGCTGTGAATCATGTACACATATGCGAGAGTGATGATGATGCAGTTAAGCATATGGAAATTCTTGTTGTAGAGTCTATTCTGTTTGGGAAAAATACCGAGTTATGTGTGGCGGAGGAGTATGCATCTTTTGTTGAAGATGATAAGGTTTGTGCTGAACATCCTTGGGGTAATGTGGCTTATGAGAAGCTCATTTATTCACTGAAACATGTATTGGACAAGCAGAACAAATTCCATACAACTGAGTATAAACTTGGTGGATTTCCATATCTGCTATGTGCTTGGTTCTATGAGCGCTTCCCAGATATTCGGGAGAAGTATATAAGAGAGGATGAGTACCTTGATACGCCTCAGGTCCCCAGGATGTTACGTTATGTATGTGTGGGAGAGCCTAAATTTCTCGAACTTTATTATATGTTCAGTAAACATGAAGTAAGTTACTTTTTTTTTTTGTCTTTGTGTTAATATGTTGATGTATTAGTTTTTTTCTCCTCATAATATACTTTTTTGTATTAAATAGAGATATCGCGACTTTAGGGTATTGGATATAATTCCTACAGAAGAGGAATTGAATTCAATGCCTTCAATTGGGCAATTACCATACAGCCGGATTCGTTCAAAGGTAGTTAATGCAGTTCCTTCAACTGGTGAATCTGAGTCGATCAAAAGAAGCGAATCGAGCTCCTGTCATTGGTAAATCACAACCTACTCTGAGTCGATCAAAACAAGCGAATCGAACTCATGTCATTGGTGAATCACCACGTAGTCGGAATCGATCAAAAGAACCGAATAGAACTGCTTTTATTGGCGAAGCATCTTGTATCCAGAGTCGTTCTACCTCTTCTACATCTGACTTTGATGACAATGAATTACTTGAGACAATATGCTCTCTATGTTTTGATCTGATGTTTTTTGTGTTTTTTTTTTGTAAAAGTACAACATTTTTTTGAGCTGAAGTTTTCTTCTATATCTGATTTTTTGTGTATCTATTGTAGAGGTTAACGACTGAGGTTCAAAGGCATACAGAAAAAGAGAGAAGCACGATCGTGAACGAAGTTTTCGATAAGTTTAAAAAGGAGGAGCGAACTGCTATTGTGGATGCGGTTTTTGTAAAAGTGAAGGTAAGCTAATTTATAGAGAAGTCTTTTTATTTCTGCTGATGTTATTCGGATTAATCATTGTTAGTAAAAATTTTTCTAGGAATATTTCGATGAGAAGTTTGAACAGTTGTTTACTTTTGTCAACAAATCAAATCGAATGGACGATGGCAATTTTGATTTGAGTAATCATCGAGAATATGACAGGATGAACGATTGTTACGAACATCCATCGGCTTTTGAAGGCGATCAACATGTTCATGAACAAGTTGAAGAGGAACGTTCCAGTGCTGATAGATTGAGCAGAGATATAAATGATGAAGCACAGTTATCAACTGAGGATATTGGAAGCAAGCAAGGTGCAGATAATCAAGTTGTTGAGACTGAAGAACATACTGCTCAT
>NW_017671609.1:268112-269233 GCF_001879085.1 Nicotiana attenuata
CAGATTTTAGGTTTTTACGATCGGTATATAGACTATTCTGGGTGGTATTCAATCCTTCAAAAAGAAAAGANAGAAGATAAATTAACAAAAGGAAAGCAAAAAGAGAAATGGAAGGATAAAAAAAAAAGAGCAAAATCAAAAGAGAAAGAGGATATTCAAACAACGGCTTGAAGAAGAATTAGAAGAATCAACGAATGAAAAGGTGGCCAACTACGTAAAAGGGCTCGACCTTTCTTGTGGTATCTCATGGGCATCTGCCAAAAAAATATTCTGTCCATTTCGACTTAAGCCAAGGACAGGCCAGAAATCTACGCACTACTTTTTTGGAATTCTGGACTTTGAAGATAAAACTATATCTGTGCATGATTCCATGGGCAGTGTACCATACGATCGTGCGATTGAACATGTCAGAATTTATGCCCGGTTGATCCCACACTGTCTCAAATGCTTGAATTTTGGAGAACATAATAAATATAATGGGCAAAGTCCTGTGGAAAAATTCAATATTATGTGGATGAACACCCCGCAACAAGCTAACAGGTACGTGTTTCGCATATGTTTTACCATGCATCATATGTTTATTATTTTTTGGCCTTGTGTTAACTATTCTTCAATTTCTTTTTCATGTGTTTTTTGAAGTGTTGATTGTGGTATATTTGCTCTTAAGTATATTGATTTGCGGTTGAACAGAGAAGATGTCTTCAATTTCGATCAAAGTCAGTCATTGACATTCAAGAGAGAATTGGCTGCCAATCTTTGGGCTCATGGAAAGTGGAAAAAAGATAGCGGCTATGAAACTCCTAAAGAACAACAAGGACATGATTATGGAGATTTTGAAGAGACTCTGTGTGAATTTTTTGATTAGACGATTGGTTGAACATAATTTATATTCTGTGAATATACATTGATTATTTTTTTAATTCACTTTTTGTGTTATATAAATATGTTTGTGTCTTTTATCATGAATTTTAAGTACATTTTTGTTTGAAAAAACTTAAGCTAGAAGTAAATGACTTCTGCTTTTTAATCTGAAGTTTTGGTTAAAAGTCATAACAAAACTATTGAATCCAACACAAAACTTCAGCTTATCAGTGCTGTAAGTTTTGGTAAATATAACTAAA
>NW_017671609.1:269253-271855 GCF_001879085.1 Nicotiana attenuata
GGCCGAAGTTTTTGAAAAAGCTTTAAGACAAAAACTACTGAATCCAACACAAAAACTTCAGCTTATCAGGTGCTGAAGATTTTGGAAATATACTAAAAAACTTCAGCACATTGGGCCGAAGTTTTTTGAAAAAGCTTTGAGCAAAAACTTTAGCATGTTTTGGTATTTTTTTTAATTTGATACTTATCTTTTTTGCATTTTCTAGCTACTTTTTGTCATTTATTGTCACGACCCAATTCCCATACCCAGTCGTGATGGCGCCTCTCGTGAAGACAAGGCCAGCCAACTAACCCAAATCCTTTCGCTAACAATTATTAAACATAAATGAATAGAAGATACAACTTAAAGGCATTAGAAATTGTTAATTACTGCCTGACCGGGGTGTCACAAGTCACGAGCATCTAAAGAAAACCTGAACACAACTACAGGGCCAATATTATACGAAAATAAATTCTGGAATGCTAAAGACAACGTCCGGTGCCGCGAACACTGGCGGTCACCTTACTCAGCTACAATAATAATACCTTCAATCAGCTAATAACCCGCTACCGGGGGAACAATACCTGCAACTGCACGCGAGGTGCAGGGAGTAAAGTGAGTACTTCCAACTCAGTGAGTAATAAGAGTAAATAATAACTGAGAGGCAAGAAATCACGTAAGAGCACTCCATCATGCTATATAGGACAGTACAACCCTTTGAGAAAATAGTAAAACCATGAAAAATCCTTTAGAAAATATCTGGCTCAGTTTAAAAACCTCTTTTGAAAATATCCTTTTCCAACAGTCAAGCAAATGAATGCGTAATCAGATAGTGCAAGTCCGCTTATAAGTCAGCCCCTCGGGCACAGCAGTCCATCAACAATTAACACCAGGGCGTCTGGTAAACAGTGCAAGGAGTAGCATGGATGCCAATGATATGAGAGTGTTGAATGTCATGACACGTAGTACAAACAGGAACCAATGCATGAATGCAATGCAATGCACATGACCGCTGCGGCGTGCAGCCCGATCCATTTGGGTACCCGCGCTCACTGTGGGGGTTCAGACTCCGGAGGGGCTCCTACAGCCCAAGCGCAATATCATCATAGTATCGCGCGGCGTGCAGCCCAATCCATATTCAGTCCAGATCAATGCAAATGAGCCACTCGGACAATGTCAAGTAATAGCTTTTAACTCAAACATCAGAAAAATGCAATTTAAGTCTTTAAACTTTAGCAATATGACTGCACATTTCAAAATAGTGTTTAACTAGGACTGAAGTCATTTAACATGCTAGGTTTCATGAAAACAGTGATAATAATCCCTAAAGGATTCAAATAATCGGCACGAAACCCAAAACATGGCAATCAACCCAAATCACGATAGCATCAAGTAGGTTTCAGTCAATTACACAGTAAAGTCAACAACCGGGACGGACCAAGTCACAATCCCCAACGGTGCTCTACCCCACGCTCATACCTGGCGTGCAAGTCACCGCAATACAACACTATGATGTGCAAATCCGGGGTTTCAAACCCACAGGATATCATTTACAAGTATTACTCACCTCGAACCGGTGAAATCCCTAGCTCGCGATGCCTTTGTGCCTCGAATCGGCCTCCATGCGCGTCGAATCTAACAAAAATCAGAGCGAATACATCACAATATGCTAAGGGAACAATACCCAATCGAAAACAATCGAAAACCCGAGCCCCGATCCCGCTTCTCGAAAAATTACAAAATTCACGTCACCGGATTCCTCGTCTCGCCACGAGTCCATACATACCAATTTTACCAAAATCGGAGTTCAAATGCCCTTTCATAATCCGTTTTTACATCACAACTTTTCAAGCCCTAGCTTGACCCGTTTTGGTGAATTTTGCACAATTTACATATAATTTCTACCATAAACTCGAATATTTAGACCAAGGAACTTACCTCCAATTGATTCTCAGTCAAAGCCCTCGAAAATTCTCGCTCAAAGCTCTCAAAACCGCTTTAAAATGGTGGAAATAACATAAGCTTCGCGGAACAAAAATGAATATAAAACCCTTCTGGCTCCAGGGGTTTCTGCTTCTGCGGTCCCCACACCCGCTTCCGCGATACCGCTTCTGCGGTCATTTCCCGCTTTTGCGGAATTTCACTAAACAAAACCCAAGGCTGCTTCTGCGACATATTCTCCGCTTTTGCGGAACTCCATCTATAGACCAAGATCGCTTCTGCGATCGCCCGTCCGCTTCTGCGGACTCGCTTGCGCGAAAAAGGTTCCGCTTCTGCGGAACTACCCTACTCAGCTCTTGACCGCTTTTGCGACCACCATTACGCTTCTGCGGAACCGCTTCTGCGGTCCATTTCCGCAGAAGCGAAAATATCAGATACCAGCTATAACCTGCAATTCCTCAACTCCAATTTCATCTCGATAGCCATCCGGAATCACCCCGAGGCCCCCCGGGACCTCAACCAAAAACACCAACATATCCCATAACATCTTTCAAACTTGTTCCAATCATCAAAGCACATCAAACAACGCTAAAACCATCAAATCACATCAGATTCAAGCCTAAGTTCTTCAAAAACTTCTGAAATGCACTTTCGATCAAAAACCCGACCAAACGGCGTCCGA
>NW_017671610.1:0-14055 GCF_001879085.1 Nicotiana attenuata
CCGCTTGACACAAGCGGGACTCTTGGAACCACTTGCTGTCCCAAAGAGACCTTGGGAAAGCGTTTCCCTGGATTTCATCACCGGATTGCCCAAGGTCGGAGATCTCACAACCATCTTAGTTGTGGTGGACCGGTTCTCTAAGTATGCCACCTTTATTGCAGCCCCACAATATATATCAGCAGAAGATACAGCTCGACTCTTCTTCTCTCATGTCGTCAAATATTGGGGCCTGCCCAAAGACATTGTTAGTGACCGCGACTCACGCTTCACTAGCAACTTTTGGACCCAACTCTTCAAGTGCCTTGGGTCAAAATTGAGTCACAGCTCAAGTTTTCATCCGCAATCTGATGGCCAGACGGAGCGGTTCAATGGTATGTTGGAGGAATACCTCCGCCACTTTGTAACCGGATCGCAGAAGAATTGGGTGAAGCTTCTGGATGCTGCTCAACTGTGTTTCAATTCACAAAAGAGCTCTAGTACCAACAAAAGCGCTTTTGAAATTGTTACCGGACAGCAACCACTACTCCCACACACTGTGAATGCACCAAACATAGCTAAATCTCCTCGAGCTACCAGCTTCTCAAAAGAGTGGAGGCGGAATTTGGAGATAGTGCGGAGCTATCTTGTCAAAGCCCAAAAGCGGATGAAGAGGCATGCTGATCAGAATCGTCGCTTTGTTGAATATCAAGTAGGAGACAAAGTGATGGTCAAAATTCCAAAGCGGTACTTATTTGCAGGGGTCCATGACCCTCGCCTATTGCAAAAATACATTGGACCCTTGTCCATTGAGAAGCGTATTGGGAAGGTTGCATACCGGGTGGATACCCCAGCTTGGTGGAAAATTCATCCTGTCTTCCATGTCAGTCTCCTGAAACCTTTTCGGGAAGACACGGAGGATCCTTCAAGGAGCCAGCTCACAATACCCAGTATTCGAGGTCCCAATTCAACCGGGAAAAGGCGTGTTGAAGCTATCCTTGATGACAGAGTGATTCATGCCTCAAGGAAAGATCACCAAGAATTTTTGGTGAAATGGCAGGGCTGTGATGCAGAAGAGAATACTTGGGAGAGGGGAACAAACCTCAAAGCCTACAAGAGCCTCATTGAAGATTATTTTGCAAGGAAGGCGCCGAGGACGTCGCCAACTCAGGTGGGGGAGAATGTCATGGGCGGCTTTCCAGCCATGCCCCATGACCCCTTGGGCGCGCCCCGTGGCGTCCTAGCAAGCCTCCCAATGCCTAGCGCCACGGACGGCCCCCGCGGTCTTGGCCGCGCCAAGTGACAAGCGCGCAGGTGCCTCTGTCGCCCCACCGATATCCCTCGCCAGCGCCAAGCCGCAGGCAGAAGCCAACAGCGCCGCGCGCGCAGACCGTGATGCCAAAGACACTGCTGCTGACAACGGACCTGCTGCTGCCTTATAGAAAACTAAGTCATTTTCATTGTAAATATAGAGTAGTTTTATTTCATGTACTTCCATTATGTTTCTCTAGCTTAGTCAAGTCTAGTCTTGTAGCTTTGGATTATTTTTTTTAAGTACTATTAGGGGGGATCAAGCAATCAAAACTTTCTAGCAAGCAAGCAATTCTCTGTACTGGTGTCTCTCCCCCTCGACACCGCGTTGCTTTTCTGTAATAGCTTTCATTAATGCAATCAAGCTTTCTTTCATTCTAAATTCTCATTTCTGTTCTCTCAATTGCTCTTGACATTGGTTTTCCCGTACGGCACTGACAATCTCGTCTAGCGTACGGAGGGGACCTCAGTTGGCGGACAGCAACTGCACTGACATCAGTTGCCTAGCCTTACGTCGCCCTTCCAAGGAATCTCAAGAAGGCGCCGCGTAACAGTATGTATGTATGCAGGGGCGTACGCAGAATTTTTTATAAGCGGTGTCGATATTTAAAGACGTGATCTAATGAATCAATTATTGTAATGATATCATATAAAAATTTAAAAACACAATTTGTAATATATGAATAAAACACAATTAAGTACATTACTACAATTCTACTGTTAGTTCGCCGTTACCACTAATGGTCAAGGGTTCAAGTGTTGAATTTTATCATTTTTAATATAAGGGGAAAAGCCAGGAATCGAACTCCTGATCTTCAGGACAAAATTGAAGCGCCCAACCAGGTAAGCTACGATCTTTTCCTGTAAGCTATTCCGCTCTTTTATTTATATCAACTTTACATATCTGTTAGATATACTTATATTTAGTAAAAAAATATCGGTCAAGCGGTGTCGGATGACACTGCTTGAATCAAGGTACATCCGCCCCTGTATGTATGTCATTGTGCGTACACACGTGTAGACACGTTAGTGTACGTCACTATGCGTACACACATGTCATCATTTCTTAAATATGCAGATATTTGAATTTCTAGGGGTGATAATTTGAGCCCAAATCCATTTGATCCGTCCAACCCGTTCAGGGTTGGGCTGGTCATCGACCCACCCATTTGTTGAATTCAGCCCATCTTGACTCAATCCATTTCAATCCATCTAAAGTTGGGCTGATTTTTAACCCAAATTGATTCATGAGTAACTTTGCTAAAATAACTTAATTTTTTTTTGCTTGATATGTTATATATGACCATAACAAAAGAAAAAAAGTCTTATTTGATAATTAAACAACTCATAAGAAAACAGTACACAATAATTAAAGCTTGGTAAGAGTTGGTCGAGTTGGGCCATGATTCAAATTTTAGTCCAACTTGACCCAATCCATCTCAGCCCAAATTAGATTTTGACCTGCCCAAAATCAACTCAACCCGCCCATTTGACAGCCCTGTAAATCTCTCACTAGTTGGTAAACTCGAAAATAGCTTAGCATGCATAAACAATCAAGTAAAAGAGTAGACATGTTTGGAAAGAGATATAAAGAATGAAATGGCAAGCACACCTCATTGGCCCTTCTGGTAGTACAAGTATACCATGTTGTTCCAAAATCTTACACAAATATGTTCTATTGATCTTGGACTCTTTTAGTATATGACAATATACCTGATCACAAAAAATGAATCTTGTTATAATATTTCTGAAGGAGCTGAATTATTTTGCATTGGCATTGCATCAGGAGTTGATAAATCAAAATCAACTTACAATGTTGGTATCTACAGTAGCAGTATCAACTTTTAGCCCTTTGATTTTGTTTAGTTCCTCTGAGAAGTAAATGGAATCATTAGACAGATGAATAAAAGTTTTTAAGTAATAAACCTTATCAAATGGGAAGGGAAGCCTTGGCGTAACTGGTAAAGTTGTTGTCATGTGACATGTTTAAGCTGTGGAAACGGCCTTTTGCAGAAATGCAGGGTAAGGCTGCGTACACTAGACCCTTGCGGTCCGACCCTTCCCCGGACCCCGCACATAGCGGGAACGTAGTGCACCAGGCTGCCCTTTATACCTTACCAAATGGAGAAAACAATTACCTGCTAAAATTTTAGCCTTTCTGTGGTCTCCTTCCAACTTAACAAGATTTTCTTGTAAAGCGACAGAAGCAGCAGTACACAAGACACCAATCTGTCGCATTCCTCCACCTAGAGTCTTCCTCAGAATTTTTGCCTACAAAATGGAGGAAATTAAATATTGAGTTAGGTGACAAATCCTGCAGCAAGGAACAACTAACTTGTTCAATGATATACGTAAGTATATATAAGCTACCCGGGCAATGAAGCTCTTTGAACCAACAATCACAGATCCAGCTGGAGCACCAAGACCTTTCGATAAGCATGCCTGCGCATATTCTTGAATGAGCAAAAAACGATATACACTAACAAACTTGTCATACATTACAATCACAAAGCATAGAATGTTTTTACAAAGATCTACTTTTCAAAATATTTGGCTTCCTGGATAGGAAGGTGTGGAGGTCGGGAATTAGGGTCGAAGATTGATGGGTAGTCGAGGGTGTCTCCTAGTTTTATTAGTAGTATTAGTAATATTCTTATTCCTAGTTGATTGCTTCCTTGTCATTGTTCCCTTGAGTCGAGGGCCTATCGAAAACAACCTTTCTACCTTCACAATGTAGGGATAAGGTGTGCGTACACATTACGTACCCTCCCCAAACCTCACTTGTGGGATTACACTGGGTATGTTGTTGTTGTTGCTGCTTCCTCTTGGAGACAAATGTTCCTTAAAGGCTACATTATTCATACAATTCTAGCACATAGTCTGGTTCTAGTTTCTTCTATAGATATCATGTTATTAAGGACATAATGTAGTATTTTTCCTTGCTCAAATTGGACCAGAAATAACTATATACAATGAAGAGAGAGGTGCATTCAGATCTTTGGATATCGTTTAACTTAGATCTTTGGAAACAGCTTATCTACCTGCATAAGGTAGGGGTAAGGCTGCGTACATACTACCCTCCCCAGACCCCTATTGTGAGATTACACTGGGTTTGTTATTGTTGTTGATATCGTTTAACTTACCGAAACTGAATCAGCAGCTTGTACAAGCCTGTGAACGGGCACACCAAGTGCCTACAAGACAGATAAGTCCAGTAAAAACCACATGAATATCACAACAAAAGCATATGGATATTAACTATACAGTTTAAATCACTCTACCATATACAGATCCATTTGACTCAAGGTAGCAGTACTGACCAACTACATTCAAAAGGGTGTTACTTAACAAACAAGAAAAGATATACTTACAACTGATGCATTGAATATACGAGCGCCATCAATATGCAGCTTCAGACCATATTTCTTTGCTAACTCTCCAACTTTGTCTGTATACTCTACAGTAAGGCATCTACCTCCCGATCTGCATTCATAGAATCTTATCAGTTAAGAACATGTACTGTACGGGGAGCCTTGGCGTAATTGGTAAAGTTGCTTCAATATGACCAGAAGGTCACGGGTTCGAGCTGTGGAAACAGCCTCTTGTAGAAATGTAGGGTAAGGCTGCATTACAATAAACCCTTGTGGTCCGCCACTTAATTTCCTGGATCACATGCATAGTGGGAGCTTAGAGCACCGGACTGCCTTTTTTTTTAAGAACATGCACTATTAAAGAGTCAATGAATAAAGCTATAGAAAAAGATTAATGATTGTTGAGCAATTAGACGATATTGTAAGAACTATGAAGCAGAACCTAGTACTTTTGGGTCGAACCTTGTATATACGTGTGACAACTAAATATACATAAAGTTAGACATACATTTCAAAACTCATTTTCTCAATAAAGAAGCTACAAAGTTTAAATTTTGGATCCGTCATTGACTGTGTATGATCCAATAATACAATAACATACCAAAGATACACTTCTAGAAAAAATCGGATCGCATAACCAAATAATGCACCAAATTAAAAGTTGCCACAACAACAGTTTTACTATGCAGCTGCGAAGCAAGAAATTTTGTAACGGGTGTTCTAGATTTAATATATATTTATAAAAGTAATTTTTGACCTATATACATTTATAATTTTCCGATGACCCTTCACTGTATATGGCTACGCCACTGTTACTATGAGAGTATATTATATACTTACCGTGCATGTGAATTCTCTAAGCAGATGAGCCTAGTGGTTGGATAAAGTATTTCAAAGCTAGAATCACGAATTGCAGCTTCAATCAGATCAACATCCATTGTTCCATCTTCATTGTTCTTCACTGTCCTGGGATGAACGCCTCCAATTGTAGAAATCCCTCCATTTTCATATACATGAATATGTGAATTATCACCAAGAATTACTTCACTACCCCTAATTTGGCAATGAGTAAGCAAGCAAATAAGATTCCCCATAGTTCCTGAAGGAACAAATAGCCCTGCTTCTTTGCCCATGATTCTTGCCATCTCTGCCTCGAGGCGTTGGGCCGTTGGATCATAACCTAAGACATCATCATCTACTTCTGCATTGGCCATTGCGTTACGCATGGATTCAGTTGGTTTAGTAACTGTGTCTGATCGAAAATCCACAGTTCTTATCGCCATTTTCCCTGTACTGAAAAAAGGAAATACGTCCCGTATCAGAGCCAAGATTTTCACTAAGGCGAATCAAAATATAAGAAAATAAACACAAAGCGTAAAAAGAAGAACTTACTCACAACACTGTACTTTAGACACTATTGCAAAAATAACCAGAATCCAGTAATCACCACTGCTATGCCATGCAAGTTTAATTTCTTCTCTTTATATATTGATAACATGGCATGCTAAGCTAATTGTGCCATGCCATGCACGTTGTGTATTATTTATTTATAACGTGTAATAAGGTAAGCAATTATTCTCCCGTTAATTTCAATCACCCCTATGTGCATGTCTTAATTTATAAGAGTTTTTTCACTTTTAGTCCGCGCCAGAAATTATTTACATTTGGTAGTCAAAAAAGTGGGAGAAATTAAAAAATAGCCAGATTTACAAGTGGCCATTTAAAAATTGCCACAGTTTCAAAAGTAATCGAAATTTAGCCACTTTTCATGTAAGTTAAATCTGAACGAAAACATTGTTTAAAATCCGAAAAATACTCCAGCATAATATAATGGAGTACTAGCATAAGCATACTGGAACTCCAGCATAATATAATGGAGTACTAGCATAAGCATACTGGAACTCCAGCATATTATAATGGAGTTCCAACATAAGTATATTGGAACTCCAGCATATTACAATGGAGTTCCGCGTGTTGGAGTTCCAGCATAATATGCTAGAAGTTTATACACAGATGCACCGATCTCCAGTATATTATGCTGGACCGGTGCCTGTTGTAGCAAAATAGTGGCTATTTTTCTATGACTTTGCAAACGCTGGCTATTTTTAAATGACCAATCCGAAAACTGGCTAGCCCATGCTATTTTAACCGAAAAAGTGTATAAAATTTATATAATTTCTGTATATAACATACAAAAAATTATACATTTTTTGGTTATTATTTTGAGAGCGGTTATACAGTGTTAATTTTTCCATTTTTATCTGATAATATAATTGTTTTTATGTTTCTCTCTTCTGCTTCCAAGGAGAAGCTACTAATTTCCCGCAGAAAAATAGCTTATGCATGTATGCTATTATTCAGAATCACTTATTATTTTCAAAGACATGATCAAAGATCTTAAACTCTCCAAAATTAGTACCTTATAAATATTTTTAAAAAAAAACTTCCAATTTTGCAAAAATAATCATGAATTCAATCATATATATTCTAGAACTTCCATCCCACCAATTAGAAATGGAGACATTTTATCTATTGTGTTTACACCTTTTTCAGAATAATGACATTTTTTTTAATCTGTAAGTAAAGTGGTGGTTTAATTAGTACAAGTTACAATTATTTATAATTTGAAGTATAAAAAAAACTCAGATCACATGTTACATACCGAATCTAAGTCATAATATATAGCATCTTCTTGTACTCTTTCTCTATATATAGAAATGGTAATATATAAACAATAGTTTAGGTATTTCTCTTCTTAAAATAGATTTAATTTCCATGCTGCAAATAATTTAATCTAATTGAGTCATGTCGCTCTTCTTTTTTTTGTTCACGAGCAGGAAGCACACTAGTAGCGTGCATTTAGTGGCGAAGCCAGGAAATTCAATAAAGGTGTTCAAATTTGAACACCCTTTGCTAGTGGGCTATTCAAGGGTGTTCAAAGTCTGTTTTTAATCAATAACAAGTAATATTTTACCTTATACGTAGTATAATTTTTCGACGAAGGGTGGTCAGTTGACCACCCTTCAACCAAAATAGCTTCGCCCCTGCGTGCATTGCGTGATTCTACTATTTTTTTGCACTTGACTGGGTGAATAGTTGACCGGAAAATAACTTCGACTTCGACTTAGTTTTCTTGTGAAGAAAAATTCTCAAGATAAGCTGTATTTTTTCTACCCATTTTCAAATACTAGTAGTTTTTACAGAATCTGCATTTATTCTATAGCATAAATAGTCCTTGAAAAATCTAATTCATAAGGTAAGAAAATCATTCATTTATTCCATTAAGTAATAATGTCCAGAAGTTTCATAGAAATAATTTTTTTTTAAAAAAACTTCAGCTGCTACAAAGGCTCAAAGTTATGAACTTTGTTAGAAACCAATCAAAAGAATATTTTTGAGAACACAATTGTCAAACCTAGTTAGTAATAGTTATGTTAATTAAATAATTAATGGAATAATTTTCTTTCTTAAAAGAAGAAAGAAATTAGGTGTAATCCAATAATTTGGGAGACATGGTGATTCCAAAAAAATGTATAACGGTGAAGTCAAATAGTTAGAATAATGGAATGATTCTATTTTTAACATGTATCGTACGACGGTGTTTTAATCTAATACTTCTATCTTCTATTTCGCTCTTTTTCTTTGACTAAACACGTTTTTTTTTTTTTTTTTTTTAAGACGGTGCAAAAGTTTGTCTACATTTCATCTGTTATTTTTTTTTTCCCACTCAGTGTCAGTATTCGCATTGACCCTGGATTAATCCATATTTGTACCGTGTAAAGTTTGTTAAATGGAAAATTATTTTTTATCAAGAATTAAATTAATTCCTAATACTCAAACTCAAAATCTCTAATGGATGAGTCTTATATATCCATCTCAACCCTTTATTTACTTATTTATATATTTATTTATTTATTTTTTGAACTAGGATACTCGCAGTCACTATCCTTCGGGTGCGCTCTGTGTAAGCCCCGCTCCGATGCAATAGCTCGCAAGCTACATTGGGGAGGTAAATCGCACTAAACAAGCCCCGTGGGACAAGCTCGACCGAGAAAGCATACATGAGGTTTCAAAACCTGCGACCTCTCATTTGGGGGATCTCCTGCTCAATCAACTCGGTCACCCTGGCCGATATTGGTAATATGTTTATCTATTTGTTATTGATGAAGAGTTGGATTTGCTGGTACATAGATCAAATTTTCAACAATGTTGTCCTAAATATGATTCCCCGTTCTTATTAGAAGTTATTGTATATATATCCATGTGTATTAGTGTTATTTTTCTTTATCTTTAAAGTTGCTGTGAGAAGATGACTACTTAGGTGGATGTTATCTGAATTATTGCTTATTTGGGTGAGAGCCTAATTGGCCAAACTCAATAATTCTGCTTGTTATAATATGTGTTCTTTGTTAAAAGTATTTTTCGAGCGAGACTATGGGAGTGCGTCTCATTTGAGTAGAAAGGCTTTACCTCTCTTGTTGGACGGGAGTAAAAAGTCTTTTTCAAAAGAACAGTCTTCTGACTGAACAAAGGGAGCAAGAGTATTTTGGAGTTGTAGCAGTTTATGTTTGTCACGACCCGGATTTTCTACCGTCGGGATCGTGATGGCGTCTAACTCTTGAATGTTAGGCAAGCCAACAATTACGATTTTAACTCATTAACAATTAACCCAAACAGAAATTAACAATAACCAAAGCTAAACAGATATAAAGTGGGAAGTGTTATAACAGCTCAAAAACTCCAATACATGTCTACCCCAATGATCTGGTGTCACAATTCACAAACGTCTAAGAAGTTCTACAAATACTGGTTTAAAAGAATTACAACTGTTCTCGAAATGGAAAGAGATAAATAATCCAAAATAGAAGCAAGGGGATTCCAGGGTCTGCGGATGCCGACAGATCTACCTTGGGTCTCCCTGGACTGAAGGCAGCAACCTCAACACTACTCACGAGGTCCGGCACCGAAATCTGCACAGAAAGTGCAGAGTGCAGTATCAGTATAACCGACCCCATATACTAGTAAGTGTCGAGCCTAACTTCGGCGAAGTAGTGACGATGCTAGGACACGACAACAATATAACATGTGCAGTTAAATCATATACGAGAAACAATAATAACAGAAATTTAACAGATAAAGACGGGAAAGGGAACATGCTGAGGAGAATATCAAATTCTAACAGTAATAAACTAAAGAAGCAAGGTAAATGTCAAACTTTGAACCAACAGAAATGATAACACAGTAACACGTGCACGACATCACCCTTCGTGCTTTTTCTCTCGTCCTCACCATAAAATCAACAGAAACGACATTGCATCACCCTTCATGCATTAACTCTCTCATAATCATGGCACATCATCACCCTCCGTGCATTAACACTCACAGAATTATGGCACGGCATCACCCTTCGTGCATTAACACTCTCTCACAATATCGTGCACGGCATCACCCTTCGTGCTTTACACTCTTTCTCACCCAAAGAATAGAAACAATAACATCCCGGCAAGGGAATCAGCTATAATCAATCTCGTTTCAACAGTTAAATTCACAATGTAAGTCTCAACTTGAGTCAATACTCAACAATTACATCGTAAAACTTGTTCAACATGGAGAATCATCAGTTTAAGCGCGAACAGTACACAATAAGAAACACAACGGTCACAGTTTAAGACTCACTTGCATGCTCAACATCAACGTATAGATACTCGTCACCATACCTATACGTCGTACCCAACACTAACACGTAGCAAATAAGACAACAACACCTATTCCCTCAAGCTAAGGTTAGACCAAACACTTACCTCGATTCCACGGCCAAAAATCAAGCCTCAATTACCGCTTTTCCTTTGATTTCCACTTCCAAACCGCCCGAATCTAAGCATAATTAACTAATTAACATCAATTAACGCTAAATAAACCAATTCTAATGCATGAGTATAGATTTCCCAATGTTTTCCCCAAAAAGTCAAAAATCGACCCCGGGCCCACTTGGTCAAAACTCGAAGTTCGAACCAAAACCCGACTACCCATTCACCCACGAGTACAAATATGCAATTGGTTTTGAAATCCGACCTCAATTTGAGGTCTAAATCCCCAAATTTCGAAATTCTACCCAAGAACACCCAATTTCCCTTGAAAAATCGCCTATGGGAGCTTAGGGTTTGAAAATTTGAGAAATGAGTTCAAAATTCCGTCTAAGTCATGTTTTGATCAGTTGCAGATGTCGCATTTGCGACAGGTGCTTCGCAATTGCGAAGCTTGCAAATGCGAGACAGGCGTCGCAAATGCGAACCTACTGCATTCCTGCTACTGTCGCAATTGCGAACCATTAGTCGCAATTGCGAAGGCTGACCCTCCCTGTTGACTTCGCAAATGCGAAGGGATGTTCGAAAATGCGAACTAAGCTGGCCCAGCCTTGTGATCGCGTTTGCGATGAAAGGCTCGCAATTGCCAAGCATGTGAAGCTCGCAATTGCGAAGCCTGAATTGCGAGATTAGAGGCCTGCGACAGCTGAAGCATACCAACAATATTTTTCCTAAGTCCAAAACACCCTGTGGCCTATCCAAAACTCACCCGAGCCCTCGGGGCTCCAAACCAAACATGCACACAAGTCTAAAAACATCATACGGACTTGCTCGTACGATCAAATCGCCAAAATAACATCTTAAACAATGAATTTAACACCAAAACTCATGAAATTTTCAAAATAGTTCAAAATTTCATTTTCTCAACCAAGGGTCCGAATTACATCAAATCTCTTCCGTTTTTCACCAAATTTCACAGGTATGACTTAAAAATTATATTAAACCTATACTGAGCTCCGAAACCACAATACGGGCCCAATATCAACGAGATCACACACTATTCCATTTCTAAAAATCCTTATATTTTCCAACAAACAATTTTCTTCAAAAATTCATTCCTCGGGCTAGGGACCTCGGAATTCGATTCCGGGCATACAGCCAAATTCCATATTTTACTACGGACCCTACGGGACCGTCAAATCACGGGGGTCTGTTTACCAAAAATGTTGACCGAAGTCAACTTTAATCAATTTAAAAGGCAAAATTCAATATTTTTCTTAGATTTCACATTAAGGCTTTTCGGAAACGCGCCCGTACTGCGGACGCAAATCGAGGAGAACGAAAATAAGGTTTTCAAGGCCTCGGAACCCGGATTCGGATTCTAAAACAAAAGATGACCCCTTGGGTCATCACAATGTTCCTCAAATTATTTGAAAACGCTTTTGTTAATATTATAAAAGCAATATATGTTTTGATTAATATTTCAAAAGGTCTAAAACAACATCTCTATCCTCACCGGGTAGGGGTAAGGTCTACGTACACACTACCCTCTCCAGACCCCACGGTGTGGGGTAATACTAGGTATGTTGTTGTTAATTTTTCAAAAATGTGCTTTTAAAAATCAAAATAAGAAAAGAACATGTAAAAAATTATTTTATATTTACTATATTATCTAAAAAGAAAAAAATTGTTTTAATTACTATATTATTCTATTAGAGATTTTAGTTAAGCTTATTTAATAAAAAATTTTTTTTTTTTGGTTTGAGATTTAGTAAGATGGGTGAAAATAACGAACTAGAAGACGGTGGAAAAGAAGTCATGGTAAAGTAGGAGAAGAAACAACCTTTTAATGGTTGATATTTCTTTTGAAATTAATAGAGGTAGTTTAATAAATAAAATTAGAGAGATAGTTTTGCCTTGAATAAATTAATTTTCTTTTTAGTACTACTTAAAAATAATTATATTATTTTCTTTAACTAAATACGACAAATTTTCAAGAAAAAGTATTTTTTCCAGAAGTTTAACTATGTGTATAAACTGATCAAACTAGCTTTTAAATAGTTTTTAGCTTATCTATGCTTTTGAACACCCAGAGTGCTTATAAGCCAAAAAACATAAGTTGGTCATCCTCAACTTATGATTTTATAGCTTACTAGTTTTAGCGTACGCACGTTGCGCGTGTATCCCGTAATAATAAGAATCACTCTTCTAAAAATAAGAAAAATAATATTTATAAGATGCATTTGTGTTGTAAAACAAAAGCGCAGTAAATAATTGTAAGCTCTGAAATAATAATGTTAATCATATTTAAGAGTTTAGATCTGCTTGAATGATTCTTCCTCCAGTTTGTTCTAGTGCTTGCTTCTTTGTAAAAAAATGTTATAAGAATAATGTTTGATTGAAAGGTATAAAGGTCATTCAAGTTTACATAAAATTCGTTTATAATAATTTACCAATAACTAAAATTTCTTTTGCCTCATTTACTCATTTTATGAAAATACTAAAACTATATTCTTATCTTGATCATGTCTAACGAATCACATAGAAATTTTATTAAAGATAAATCTTGTCTTACCCATGTATAAGGTGGGTATTAATAAATATTTATAGATGGACTAATTAGATGAAAATTGAGTCTAAAACTCTTGAGATATGCATTTTTCCATAAGTTAATGTTTTCAAATTTGCTATGAAAATCATTGTCCTATATTAGTATTAAATCATATTACATATATGCTTAGGCATATACTTCATGGACACTTTAATAACACCAACATTCATAATATAATACTACTAACTTCTAACAAATTTTTAACAATATGTATGCAGTAAAAATATAGTTTAATTATTTCTGTACGATCAAATATACTTGAATATTCTTGGTTCATTTATTTAAATGGTGGGTTTTCCTTGTGTAAGACCTTTTTGGCAATTTTTTGTACTAAATTATATCTAAGTTTAAAAACTCGAAGCCATACATTAGTCAAGAAAAGAAAATATACAGAAATATTATTTCCTCCAAACTTGAACCTTTACTTTAATAAGGAATCTTGAAATTGAATATCTCCAAACACATGGCTGCTAGCGAATTCAAACTAATATTTGTTAAATATGCCTGTACAAAATAATAATTCACGGTTAAATAGTCAAACAAACTAACCATACAATTTTCATGATATAAAAAAGTATTTTTTTTTCATTTTAACAGAAAAAATACTTTCTTTTCATGATGTAGAAAAAGTATTTTCTTTCATTTCAACAAATGAGCATTTTCCTTTCATGATGTAGAAAAAGTATTTTCTTTCGTTTCAACAAAAAAGATATTTTCTTTTCATAACGTAGAGAAAGTATTTTTTTTTCATTTCAACAAAATAAGTATTTTCTTTTCATGATGTAGAAAAAGTATTTTCCTTTATTTCAATAAAATGATTACTTTATNTAGTAATTTCTTTTTCAACCAAAAAAAAGTATTTTCTTTATAGTTATGGAGCATAAATTTCAACGCATTTTGCATAAAAAAGTAAAGCAGCACATTAGTTCCTTTTGGGTTTGTGTGAATAATTAAATTGTTAAAGAAAATAGAATCCGAAAAC